>NC_134885.1:30672512-30677512 GCF_041734735.1 Babylonia areolata
GTTAGTCAGTTAGTGGGTTAGTTAGTCAGTCAGTCAGTTAGTTCGTTAGTGTTAGTCAGTAAGTAAGTCACTTAGTCATTTAATCAGTTTGTCAGTGAGTTTGTTAGTTTCTTTGTTTGTTTGTTTGCTTGCTTGTTACTTTCTGATCAAAGGGAAGAGATCTGATAGCAGGATTGTGTTTGGTTATGATGTCATGTGAGTGATCTGTTTGAGTCAATGACTGTCTTTGGTTGACACTTCGTCTGTCTGCCACTGTGGTGTGTGTGTGTGTGTGTGTGTGTGTGTGTGTGTGTGTGTGTGTGTGTGTGTGTGTGTGTGTGTGTGTGTCTGTGTGTGTGGCTATGTGTCTCTTTGTCCGTCTGAATTTTGCTCTGTGTGTGTGTATGTCTGTGTCTCTGTGTGTGTGTGTCTGTGTGAGTGTGTGTGGCTATGTGTCTCTTTGTCCGTCTGTCACTCTCCGTCTGAATTTTGGTGTGTGTGTGTGTGTGTGTGTGTGTGTGTGTGTGTGTCTGTGTGTCTGTGTGTCTGTCTGTGTGTCTGTCTGTGTCTGTGTCTCTTTGTCCGTCTGCGTCTCTTCGTTTGAATTTCTGTGTGTGTGTGTGTGTGTGTTTCTTTCTTTTTACGTGAGAGAGAGAGAGAGAGAGAGAGAGAGAGAGAGAGAGAGAGAGAGAGAGAGTTGTATTGTCGAATCTGCGACATGAGTGGAGATGGGGTGGTGATAAAGAAAAAGAACAAAACATAACTTGTGAACACATCTCATGCTAGTTGCGTGATCAGTTGAACTCCACTCAGACACGGGGGGAGGGAGGGAGGGAGGGAGGGGTGTGTGTGTGTGTGGGTGGGTGGGGGGGGGGGGGGGGTAGTGAGGAGACAGACAGTGAGACACTGAAATGTTTTCTTTGTTCGAGTGAATAATAAAAACAGTAATGATAATTATGGTGGTTGTTTTGCGTGTGAAGTGATACTCTCTATGAGAGTTTTGTCCGTTCCCTGTTTCGCTGGCTGTTGCGTTTCTGACAAAGTGACCAGGGAAATCAGAAGTGAGAGATAAAAAAAAAGCAAACACTGACAGTGTTCCTGAATAATGATTGACGCTGAGAAGTTTCAGTTTCAGTTTCAGTTTCAGCTTCAGTTTAATGAAGGGGCGTATCAGAGAGTGTGTGGACAGATCCTTATGTTAGTGTGGAAAACGGCATAGAATGAAATAACGTTATGATATGTCAGAATAAACAAAAAAAAAGTAAATGCATTAAATATTGTGAAAGGAAAGATATGTACAGAGCAAATGACTGAAATATGAAAATCAAGTAAAGAGAGAGAGAGAGAGAGCACTGAAAACAACGCCAAGGCCTCTGCTGCGATCAAAATAAACGAGACTCACGAGCTGAGTTCATATTCTCTCTCTGAGTTCATATTCTCTATCTGAGTTCATATTATCTCTGTGTGTGTGTGTGTGTGTGTGTGTGTGTGTGTGTGTGTGTGTGTGTGCAAACTTCTTATTTACACAGATTAAAACGTGGATCACGTGTTAACTTCATTTTGTCTCTCTCTCTGTCTCTGTCTCTCTCTCTGCCCCCCCACACCCCATTCCCCCGCACCCTCCCTCCCCTTCTCTCTCTCTCTGTATCTGTCTCTCTCTCTGTGTCTCTCTCTGTCTCTGTCTCTCTCTCTCTCTGTCAGTGGTCATTACTCACAGGAAAAAAAAAACCCAGTGATACACGAACCGAGTACATCTTCAGAATGTCTCTCTTCCTCTCCCTCCCTCTCTCTCCCTCCCTCTGACACCCCCCACCCACCCCCGGGCCCCCCTCCGCCTCCCCCCATCTCTCTGTACTACTGCTTCTACTACTTCTACTGGTAATAACAAAATAAGAAGAAGAAGAAGAAGAAAAAAAATACTAACAATCTTTACTGTTCCTGAGTGCACACGTCAGAAACTGACAGCTGACAAAGCTCACAAGATGACTGGTGTCTCAAACTCTGTTAACTTCTCTCCACGGTAAAACTTCCAAGACGTTAGCAAGGGTGCCAAAAAGACTTACCCCCCAAAAAAAACAAACAAAAAACAAACAAACAAAAAACAAACACAAAAAACCCGAAAAAAACAAAACAAAAATAAAACAAAAACAAACAAACAAACAACAACAACAACAACAACAAAAACAGCTTTCATAGAACCGAAAAGTCGAACACGAACTTTGATCTCTTTGCATTTGTGGCTTTCTGAATCTCGGTATGTGGTTCCTGACTTATGTATGTCTGACTGTGCAAATCTGTCGAGTTTTTTGTTTGTTTGTTTGTTTGTTTGTTTTGACTGATTGATATTGATATGAATACTTATATAACTCCTATCCTCGGTCGGAGACCAAGATCTAACCGCTTTACAAACACGGAGTCATTTACACAACAGGCTACCGACTGACGGCTGCCATTGAGTGCTCATCATTCGTTTCCTGTGTCATTCAATCAGGTGAAAGGCACGCACACCTACACACTCAGACAAACATGTTACATTTTTCATTTTACGTGTATGACTGTTTTGTTTATTTATCCCGCAATGTAGGCAGCCATACTTCGTTTTCGGGGGTGTGCATGCTGGGTATGTTCTTGTTTCCACAACCCACCGAACGCTGACATGGATTACAGGATCTTTAACGTGCGTATTTGAGCTTCTGCTTGCGTATACATACGAAGGGGGGTTCAGGCACTGGCAGGTCTGCACTTATGTTGACCTGGGAGATCGGAAAAACCTCCACCCTTTACCCACCAGGCGCCACCGAGATTCGAACCCGGGACCCTCATATTGGAAGTCCAACGCTTTAACCATTCGGCTGTTGCGCTCGTCGCAATTCATGTATTATTCTTTTTTTTTTCTTTTTCTTTTAAATTTTCAATTCATGTATCTACTTACTTATTCATTCATTCTAATATTTATTTAGTTGTTTATTTATTCATTTTTCTATTTATTTATTAACTTTTTTTTGTAAGTCTCTGTGTCAGTCTGCATGTCTGTTGTTATTGATGCTTTTCTTCTTTTTTTCTCTCCATAATATGTGTGCGATGCTTTTGTTTTTGCAGCAAGATAAGACATTACAGTGTAAGGTAAATCGAAGAATAACTGATGTCTTCTGGAGTCGAAATTTTATGAGGGCGCATGGGAAAGGAACGTGGACAGACTTTCAACACAAAAACATTGAACATAATTTTTAGAACCGACAATGGATATAATATAAGACATGCGTTTAAAAGTAGTGCACACACATTCGATTTAAAATATTCTAAATAAAATGTTATGGTAAATGAGAGACAAGAACATTGCTATTGGACATAATCATCATGTTGCACGTTCATGCTGCTATACATTTCCAACTTGATACAATTTAGAACAAAGTTTTAGAAACGAGAACAAAGCATAACATGCTATGCTCGCACTTTAGCACGCACACACACGCACGCACACACACGCACACACACACACACACACACACACACACACACACACACACCGTCTAAAAACACTTATAGTGAATAGACCTTAAACTGAAGAACACACACACACACACACACACACACACACGCGCGCACTGTACACGCATACACACAGGTCTAAAGAACTGGAAAGGTGAAGTGAACGTGGAATAAAAGTCTTCTGAACTCTGGATTTCATAGAGTTCACCTTTGAAAGTACTGTGGAATCGGCGCCTGGTGGGTAAAGGATGGAGATTTTTCCGATCTCCCAGGTCAACATATTACGTGCAGACCTGCTTGTGCCTGAGCCCCCATTCATGTGTATACGCAAGCAGATCAGATACGTACGTTAAAGATCATGTAATCCATGGCAGCGTTCGGTGGGTTATGGAAACAAGAATATACCCAGCATGCACACCCCCGAAAACGGAGTACGACTGCCTACATGGCGGGGTAAAAACGCTCATACACGTGAAAGCCCACTCGTGTACATACAAGTGAACGTGGGAGTTGCAGCCCACGAACGAAGAAGATAAAAGTACTGTAGCGCCATTCGAATGGTAACTGGTCTTAGTAATTTGCTAACATACGGCAATGGCAGTATGCTATCTGCCAGGCTTTCTGGCTCTCCTGTTTCTCATACAGCTCTTGAAGACCGACTTGTTTCTCTCCCACAGCTTAAATACCCAGCTCCATCTCTTCATTTAACTCATTTTGTACGAACAGTCCTCCCTTCTCCTCTACACAGACCCCTCGGATGTCCAGTGGGTGTCTGAATGACCCAACCTTTAGCTTCCGTCGTCAAAATTGTGGTATTCATTGTCAACATTCACATCTTCAGTATAAGAGCCTTCCGCTTGCAATATTTTGATGATGGTAATTGGGGTGAAACGCTGTTAACGTCGTCTCTTTCGCCGTTCGTATGGAGAGAGTTAAAGCTCTCTTTCTCCTCACTCCTCAAAACTTCATTCCTCCACATACATGAAACTGAGACCAGCAGTAGTAAGTAGTATTTAAGGAAAATCTTGGAACAGATGCGAACGTTTAAACTTTTGGATGGGGATTTCTTATGAATTGGGATTTTCGATTGGGATTTCTTTTGAATAATTATAGTCAACTGTACTGTCAAAAGCTAGATTATAATCTCTTTTCTTGTTCTTCGTCTTCGTTCACTCGTATGTACACAAGTGGGCTTTTACGTGTATGACCTTTTTTTTTACCCCAATATGTAGGCAGCTATACTCCACATACAGCTACCACCCCCCCCCCCCCCCCCCACACACACACACACATGATGAATCATATTATATATACATACATATAATCATATTTTTTCCCCGATCTCCCAGTTCAACATTATGTGCAGACCTGCTTATGCCTGAACCCCCTTTTTACACGTGTATACGCGAGCAGAAGATCAAATACGCACGTGAGTTTAATTAAAGATCATGTAATCCATGTCAGCGTTCGGTGGGTGATGGAATCAAGAACATACATACCCCCAGTATGCACACCCCCGAAAACGGAGTATG
>NC_134885.1:30728288-30730788 GCF_041734735.1 Babylonia areolata
TCATCAAAATATTGCAAGCGGAAGGCTCTTATTCTGAAGACGTGCATGTTGACAAAGAATACCACAATTCTGACGACGGAAGCTAAAGGTTGGGTCATTCAGACGCCCACTTGACATCCGAGGGGTCTGTGTAGAGGAGAAGAGAGGACTGGCCGTACTGAGTGAGTTAAAAGAGGGGGGTGAGGGTAGCGACGCGCTCTCCCCCATCGCGAGAGAGACCCGGAATTTCATACAGAGAAAAGAAAAATGTTGTGAAAATATACTACAGTACAATGCAATATTCCACGTCAAGCAGTACAATACAATGCAATACAGAGATATAATGTAATATGCGAACATTACAATAAGACAGACAAAGGGGTCGAAGGGCGTGGGGGGTGGGGGGGGGTGGGGGTGGACATACACAGCCATCTAGCAGAGAAAACTGGAGACAGAAAATCCAAGACCAAGGTGATGCCATCACACACACAGACACACACACACAGACACACACACACACACACACACACACACACACACACACACACACACACACACACACATACACACACACACACACACACACACAGACACAGAGAGACACACACACACACACACACACACACACACACACACACAAACAAAAGCACATTTTACATACACACACACACACACACACACACACACACACACACACACACACACACACACAAGACACGCACACACACACACTAAAAAAACAACAACGCATATACACACTCACACATTTTTCTGCACACACACACACACACACACACACACACACACACACACACAACACACACACAAACACCCCTCTCTCTCTCTTCTTTCTCTCTCCACACACACACACACACACAAACACACACACACACACACACACACACACACACACACACACACACACATACAGCGCACACACACACAGAGTTCTCTCTCTCTACGCACACGCACACACACACAAAACACACACACACAACACACACACACACACACACACACACACACACACACACACACACACACACACACACACACACACACACACTCACACACCACTACCACCACCACCACCACCATCACACCACACTAATCCTGATCCTCACTTCAACACCACTCCACACCACTCCACACCACTCTACTCCCCCCCCCCCCCCCCCACCCCCCACTTCGCCACTTCCAGAGCCAGAAACAAAGCCTGTCAAGCTTCTGCTGACGACAGCTCGGACACGGACTGGGACTGGCACTGACGACCAACAAGGATGTAAGCAGATCAGACTGTTGCCAGAAATAGCATCCATTCATCCATCCATCCATCCCCGTTCCACGTCCCCTCTCCCTCCTTTCACTCCTGCACGTGGCAATCAGAGACTCAGTCCTCATCCCACAAGGACCTCGAGAACAGCTCGTGGACAACACCAACAAAGCTTGTATACAACAGAAATAACAACGTGTCATGTCGGTATCTTTCATTCTTTCCTTGCTCCTACACGACGCAATCCTTGCTCTGTCTCAAATCAGAGACTCAGTCCTTATCCCACAAGGACCTCGAGAACAGCTCGTGGACAACACCAATATAGCTTGTATACAGAAATAACAACGTGTCATGTCGGTATCTTTCATTCTTTCCTTGCTCCTACACGACGCAATCCTTGCTCTGTCTCAAATCAGAGACTCAGTCCTTATTCCACAAGGACCTCGAGAACAGCTCGTGGATAACATTAACACCAACAGAGCTTGTATACAACAGAAATAACAACGTGTCATGTCGGTATCTTTCATTCTTTCCTTGCTCCTACACGACGCAATCCTTGCTCTGTCTCAAATCAGAGACTCAGTCCTCATCCCACAAGGACCTCGAGAACAGCTCGTGGATAAGATTAACACCAACAGAGCTTGTATACAACAGAAATAACAACGTGTCATGTCGGTATCTCCTTTTTTTCTTGCTCCTACACGACGCAATCCTTGCTCTGTCTCAAATCAGAGACTCAGTCCTCATCCCACAAGGACCTCGAGAACAGCTCGTGGACAACACCAACAGAGCTTGTATACAACAGAAATAACAACGTGTCATGTCGGTATCTTTCATTCTTTCCTTGTTCCTACACGACGCCATCCTTGCTCTGTCTCAAATCAGAGACTCAGTCCTCATCCCACAAGGACCTCGAGAACAGCTCGTGGACAACACCATCATAGCTTGTATACAACAGAAATAACAACGTGTCATGTCGGTATCTTTCATTCTTTCCTTGCTCCTACACGACGCAATCCTTGCTCTGTCTCAAATCAGAGACTCAGTCCTTATTCCACAAGGACCTCGAGAACAGCTTGCGGACAACACCAACAAAGCATGTATACAACAAAAATAACAACGTGTCATGTCGGTATCTCCTTTTTTTTCTTGCTCCTACACGACGCAATACTTGCTCTGTCTCTGTCTCTGATCAGAGACTCAGTCCTCATCCCACAAGGACCTCAAGAACAGCTCGTGGATAACATT
>NC_134885.1:30733288-30738288 GCF_041734735.1 Babylonia areolata
CTGTTGTTGTTTTTTTTAACTTCGTCCATGTTAAAAATCTTATCATTCTTTTATTTATTTATTTTTTCAATACAGCGTTTGTTTTGTTTTTCAGCTTCAAATCTTCCGGTTTTTTAACGTCATCTTTTTCAGTTTTTATTTTTTGTGTACAGATGTATGTATGCATGCATGTATGTATGTATGTATGTATGTATGTATGTATGTCATACTATGCTTAATAGTCAGTCATGTCCGACTATGACCACTAGAACAGCAGGGGAGGCATAGTTATGCTGTCTTGACTATCTGGGCTAGAATTTGATTACAGTGGAGAGTGTCTTGCCCACCAAGTTACATTCCTCACTCTCTCGGCCAAGAGGTGTTGTTTTTTTTTTTTAGGACATTCGGCACTGGGGATGGTTTCCAAAAGGCCAACCACTCACCCAAAGCTGCAGCACTGAGACCCAGTGCAATCTTACTTCCTAATTTCAGACTCATTGTCCTTTACAAAAGACTTAATAAAGATGTGAATGACTCCCTACTGTAATGGAGAAACCATTGGTCATACGGCTCTCACTTCGATGTTGGCGCAACTGTAAACTTACCTCAGTTTCAGTTTCAGTTTCAGTAGCTCAAGGAGGCGTCACTGCGTTCGGACAAATCCATATACGCTACACCACATCTGCCAAGCAGATGCCTGACCAGCAGCGTAACCCAACGCACTTAGTCAGGCCTTGAGAAAAAAAAATATATAGATAAGCTTACATAAATAAATAAATAAATAAATAAATAAATAAATAATAATTATGATATAAAAAAAGGTACCTCAATCTTTGATCATAAGCAGAGTGTTGGACCGAAGGTGAAGTAAGTATTAGAAGGTATTGTGTGGAATCTTGTCAGTCAAGCATATACATAGGATATTTACGGAGATAAAAAGAAATCCTTTTTAAGATATATGTACGTACGAGTGAACGTGGGAGTTGCAGCCCAAGAACGAAGAAGAAGAAGAAGGATAGGAAGAACAGTTCCAGTTTTCCGTTTTCAACGAGGTATCGACCCGTTCAGGTGAATCCATCACACGCCATACCAAATCTGCTGTAAAAGCAAACAAAGATTCCTTAAAAAAAAGAAAAAAAAAGAAGAAGAATAAAAATAAAAAAAAGATTAGATACCTGATTTTGGCATAAACTCAACACAATTATCAAGCAATGAAACTCTACCTTAAAACCGTATACCATGAGCATAGAATGGGAATAAAAAAAATTACATATGATATATAGTAAACCGAGACTGAGGTTTTACGTCTACACCACAGCCAGTTCGTGATATGGCTGACAGGAATAGAAAGCATTCAAAGAAATTGGAGGGGGGTCGGAGGGGGAAGGCGGAGGAGGGGGGAGGGGAGAGGGGGGTGGTTGGGGGCGGGGGGGTGGGGTGAGAGTAGGGGGTTGTTCGGGGGTGAGGGAGAGGGGACCGCTCTAATACGCCCATAGAAAGTGGGTATTGTAATATTGTATTGTGTCGTACAAATGTGTGTGTGTGTGTGTGTGTGTGTGTGTGTGTGTGTGTGTGTGTGTGTGTGTGTGTGTGATGTGAAATTTGTGGTGCTCTCCGCGGAAAGAGCGCCTTTTCATTCATTTATTTATTTATTTTCACTACTTGCAAGTGTGATTTTTTTTTCTTCTTTATTTTTTTCTTCTTTTCTTTACTATCAAGGTGGAGTTTTCTTCTTCTTCTTTTTTTTTTTTTTTTTTTTTTTTTTTACAGAATGTTCCTAGAAACAACCATTTTCTTGACGCGATGTATGATGTATTTGGCTTTTGTTTCACTATTGTTTTGTTCATATATTTATCTATCTATTATATTGTTTAGCTTTTTATTCATTCCTTCCTTTTTTCACGTGCGCATGCTGCACACGGGACCTCGGTTGATCGTATCATCCGAAATACTAGCATACAGGCCACCTGTATAAATCTAGTGGATGTACTTGTTATTGGTGTTGTTGATGTTGTTCAACATCATCAACAACAACAACAACAACAACAACAACAACAACAACACACACACACACACACACACACACACACACACACACACACACACATATACAACGACACGTTAAGTGTTACCTTCCTCACATTTGGGGACCTCCTAAGACAATGATGACAAAAGCAGAGCTAGCTGAAACCCCACCAATCCAATAAAAGAGGGGTTTCCGGGTTACGTGCCAGCTGCCCTTGTCTTTTTTACAACATGCCCCGGAAACTGAAGTGGTAGTAGTAGTAGGCCTCCTTCGGTCATGGCTGACCATGGATAGAGTATATCCGACCTAATGTCTAATTGGGCTGTCTGCTTGGACCAAGCAGCGTCGCCTGTGACTACATGTAGAGACCGGTGCGAGAGAGACAGTCTCTGTCGCAGCGGTCACATGTGTAAGCTGATGCTGGTCTGTCGGCTGCTGTCCCTTTTCTGTGAGCTCGCTTTTCTGCTGTTGCAGCTGACAGTTTGTCCTCACCAATCCATAGCTGATTCTTGAGAGTGCTTCTCCATCTGTTGCGGTCATCTGCAATGTCCTCTCAGGACTCAGTGTTGATCTGAAGTGCCTTCATGTCACGTTTGCAAACGTCTTTGTATCTCAGCTGTGGGCGGCCGATGCTCCTCTTCCCCGTGGCGAGCTCTCCATAAAGGATGTCTTTTGGGATGCGACCATCTTCCATGCGGCGAACGTGGCCCAGCCAGCGCAGCCGACGCTGTCTCAGCATGGTATACATGGTCGGGAGGCCAGCGCGAGTCAGGACTTCGGTGTTTGTCACCTTGTCTTGCCAGCTGCCCCTGTCTTTTTACAACATGCCCCGGAAACTGAAGTGGTGGGCCGGTGATAACGCGTCTGCTGTACGGCCAACTATCAGAAGGATCTAGACCCTAAGGCCACTCCCCCGACTAAGATTCAAAGACGCCTGCAAACGGGACCTGAAAAGTACAGGTATTGATGTGCTGTCCTGGGAAAGCCTTGCGGTATTCACATGGACCCTGGAAATCTGCCATTCAGAGAGAGGGGTGAAACAAGCAGAGAGTAGCCGCGTTGACTCGCTGAGGAGGAGAGAAAAAAAAAAAAGCCACACGCATGTCAAGTTCTGTAAACCAAGCAGCATCTACCTATACCTGTCCCACATGTAGCAGAGTTTGTCACTCCAGCATCGGTCTACACAGCCACAGCAGGAAGTGCAATGCCCCGCAGTGACTACATTTCTGGTGCAGTGTCACGCTCTATAAGAGAGCGGACTAGAAACCCCCACCCAGCCCAGCACTAACACCCAGACAACACAAACACAGACTACAACAATTCAGGGTTCACATACATTTGTTTAATCACACACCTAGCTTGCCCACAAACAATCACCACAACCCCAGCTGCAACAACACTTAAATAACAGAATGGATAAATAATAACACACACACACACACACACACACACACACACACACACACACACACACACACACACACAAACAGAGCTTTAAGATAAGGAAACAAGCACAACGTTAATGCTGTCGTGACGACGACGACGAACAGTAAGTGACGACGACGAAGAACAGCGACGACGAACACGAAGAACGGCGACGACGAACACGAAGAACGGCGACGACAAAGACGAACAGTAAGTTACGACGACGTAGAACAGTGACGACAGACGCGAAGAACAGCGACGACGAACACGAGCAGTTACGACGAAGACGAAGAGCAGTGACGACGAACACGAAGAGACGAACACCCAGACGGCTGAGCGCCAGGCCAGAGAACGCTGGCGACGGCAGCCAGCGGCAGGCGGCAGCAGCCCACGGAGGCCTGGACCAAGGAAGTCAAAGGCAGGCAGAGGGGTTCCCGGGGAGACAGTGGGGGGTCAGTGGAAGAGTAGGGAAGTCCGTGGATAAACACGAAAGTGGGAACACTGAAACCACTTCCAGAGAGGTGCCACTACCCCAAGGCTGGAAGTTCACACAGAGCACACAGAGACCACGACCACTCGGAGGAAACTGATCCCCACTACAAGCGTCGAAATGGGCAAACAGCCCTGAAGAGAGCCAAAGACTGGCACGGCTGCCTCCTCTGACAGTCGCGGGCGAAAAGCCCAGAATCTTGTCATTTGTCAACAAAGAAGAGGCTGATCTCAGTTCAGTGACAGCCTGAACTGAGACTGAGACAGACTGAAAATCTCGTGCATCGTCTCTCGAGACGGAAGGAGGCCGACGACGACATTAGGAAGCGAGACTGGCCAGTACGCATGAGCTTATAATGATCACAGATTGACTGAAGTTTTACAGTTGGGCCAATAGCAAAATGAAATCTGTATTATCAATGGTTTCTCCAGTGCAGTGGCAAATCACTTACAGCTTTGTCTTGTGTGAAGGACTATGACTTCTCAAACTAGGAGGCAAAAAAATTGCACTGGCTCTTAGTGCTGCAGCATTGGGGGGGGGGGGGGGTGGTAGTCGGCCTCTTGGGAGACTATATAATCGAGGTTCCCTCCGTAACATGCAATTAGCGGGCGTAAAAAGAAACCACGGCAACAAAAGGGTTGTCTCTTTGGCAAAATCGTGTTGAAATATCCGCTTTGTAAGATACTGGTAACACCTCTCACAGCAAACCCGCGGCATTATGTGTGCGTGCGTACGTGTGTTTTGGGAAGTGTGGTGTGTGTGTGTGTGTGTGTGTGTGTGTGTGTGTGTGTGTGTGTGTGTGTGTGTGTGTGTGCATTTGTGTGTGTGTGTGTGTGTGTGTGTGTGTGTGTGTCCCTGGCAAAATTATTTTGAAATAAACGCTTTGTAAGATCGTTTCCTTTTCAAGTAACGTCTCTTGCAACAAACCTGCGGCAGTTTGTTTGTTCCTGTGTCCGTGAGTGTTGGGAAGTGGTGGTGGTGGTAGTGTGTGTGTGTGTGTGTGTGTGTGTGTGTGTGTGTGTGTGTGTATGCTTGTGTTTGTGTATGTGTATATATAAAGCGCAGGTAAGGCTTCACACG
>NC_134885.1:30765788-30768288 GCF_041734735.1 Babylonia areolata
ATTACTGGAGAAGTATTCAAACAGGGATTATGTAAGTTAAGCACACAAGTTCCACCATCCTACCAGAATCGAATTATTGTGCAGTTGTTGTGTTCGAACAAGAATTGGAGTTCAGTTTGAAATGACCTATTGACTGATGTCCTTTTGGGTCAAGTCCCATTCGCAGACACATTCTAAGTTTTGTTTTCAGACTATTATCTACTTCATTACGGACTACATATTGCTCTAACGTCAATTGCGTATGCTTCAGTGATGTGACTATTAAGCATATAGTTTTTCATTGTGATTTTATAATGCCTTACCTTTCCACGAGAGTGTGTCGTCATCACAAGTGGCTGAGAACGTTGATGGTTTGTTGGTGTGTGTGTGTGTGTGTGTGTGTGTGTGTGTGTGTGTGTGTGTGTACTTTTTCCATTCGTTATCAGTCGGTTCGCCTGTTACAGTAACGACATCTCTTTTACGAAGTCCATTAAGTAATTTTTCTGTGACTGTATTTAGATATTTGTTTCAAATTCCACCCCCTGGTTTCCTCCAACTCACCATTTAACCCCCCTCCCCCCCCTGCCCCCCCCCCTCCGCTTCTAAACGATTATTTTCAAAATGTAAACACACACACACACACACACACACACACACACACATACACACACACACGCTAATATATATATATATATATATATATATATATATATATATATATATATATATACAAATATATTATCACATGAATACATCAACAACAACAAAATTATATGCAATCATTCATATCGACACGACACAATCAGTTTTCCCCACTGCAGTGAAACAACTTCCATCCAGACCCTTCCTCTCACCCAGTCCCACATGAAGAGAACTCACACACACACACACACACACACACACACACACACACACACACACACACACACACACACACACACACACACACACACACACACACACACACACACACACACACACACACACACACACACACACACACACACACACACACACACACACACATACAACAACATGCGATCGCAGACATCGATACGAACAGTTTGACACTGTAGTGAAACAATTTCCGCCCTTACCCCTCCCCTCACTCAACCCCACATGAGAGAACACACACACACACACACGCACACACACACACACGCACACACACGCACACACACACACACACACACACACACGCACACACGCACACACACACACACACCACGTGACTATAGCACAAAAAATGCATATGCAATCAGAAGCATCGATGCGAACTCTATTCCAACTGAAATGAAAAACTCTTGTTCCATAACGTTTCCCTAACCTAATCCTACTTGAGAGAACATACACACACACACACACACGCGCGCGCGCGCGCACACGCACACAGAGAGAGAGAGAGAGAGAGAGAGAGACCACGCGATGACTATAGCACGAACAAAAATAAATGCAATCAGAAACATCCATACGAACTGTTCTCTCATTGCAATGACATAATTTCCGTCCATACCCCTTCCCGCACCCATTTCCTGCATGAGAGAACATGCACACACACACAGAGAAAAAAATGTGTGCGTTTGTGTGTGTGTGTGTGTGTGTACGTGGTTGCCAATATGGCGTAATTTGCGCTAGCGTTTTCCAAGAGAAAGATGTATACTCGTCTGCAACATTCCCAGTCCTAGGATTAAACCCTTGGTATCGACTTAAGTGTTTTCATCAACCAGATCAGCGTTAGCATAGACGGGAAAAGAAAGGTGTTGTGAAAGAAAATCTATTTCATCAGGAGACGATCTAGAAGAAGAACAACAACAACAACCACCACCACAATGCTTCTTGTAAAAGAAAGAGAAGAATAGTTTCTTCTTATCGTTTCGTTTTGTAATGTTTCTTCCTTTCTCTTACTCACTTTATGTCTATATTTTTTTATTTCTTTATTTCTTCGTTTCTTTCACCTTTTTTTTTTTTTTTTGATGGTCATATTCGCGTTATTCTTAAAATGATTTATTTCTTTATTTTCATTTCCTATACTTTTTTTTCTTTACTGCCTTTCTGTGTTTTTCTTTCTTGTTTGCTTTCTTTCTTTCTGTCTTTCTTTTTTTTTTTTCTTTCTCTTCTTCATTTGATCTCTATTACTCATTCGGTCATTTCTCGATTATTCATTCACTCATCGATTCTCGCTCTCTCTGTCTCTCTGACTCTCTGTGTGTGAGTGTGTGTGTGTGTGTGTGTGTGTGTGTGTGTGTGTGTGTGTGTGTGTGTGTGTGTGTGTGTGTGTGTGTGTGTGCGGCTCTCGCTTTGTCTTTGTCTCGTTGTTCCTTTGTTTTCATTCTTTGTTTAATTCATTTCTTTTTTTCATTCCATTCATTCATATTTATTCTTATGTGTTATTTCTAACAGTCATATTTTTTTTCTTTATACGCCCGCCCCCACTTTCTCTCCCTCGCTCCGCACTGTGTGTGTGTGTGTGTGTGTGTGTGTGTGTGTGTGTGTGTGTGTGTGTGTGTGTGTCCCTGTTATA
>NC_134885.1:30773288-30775788 GCF_041734735.1 Babylonia areolata
TCCTCCTCCTTCTTCTACCTCTTTCCTGTTCATTCTCTTCCAAGTCTGTCTTCGCTCTCAGTGTTTTTTTTTTCCCACCACAACGCCTATTCATCAGTAAAGCTACGTGGAGTGAAAGGAAGTTGAAGACTTGACTGATTTTTTTTTTAAATAAATAATTTAAGTTTAAGAAGACGGAGAGCCCACATTTGCTCGTCTGGTGTGCTAACAGCCTGTTAGTACCCCCCCCCCCCCTGGTTGTTTCCCTCCCCCCCCCCTCCCACCGCACCCCCCCCCCACCCCCCGGTCAAATATAGGCCAGCAACCCCGGGGAACTGTGTAGACTAGATTTGATGAATGATCCCAGAGGGTTAACTGACGGGCGCAATAGCCGAGTGGTTAAAGCGGTTGGACTTTCAATTTAAGGGTTCTGGGTTCGCATCCCGGTAACGGCGCCTGGTGGGTTAAGGGTGGAGATGATTTTTTTTTTTTTTTCCGATCTCCCAGGTTAACATAATTCTGTGCAGACCTGCTTCTGTCTGAAACCACTTCGTGTGTGTACGCACGCAGAAGATCCAGTACGCTCTTTGAAAGATCCTGCAATCTATGTCGTGTCAGCGTTGGATGGGTTATGGAAACAAGATGCGAGGCCAACAGAATCGCTGCAGCAGAGCAACGCAGACAGGCCAGGAAAAGCAGTGCCAGCAAGTCCCCGACAGCCGCCACAATCCACTGTCCACACTGCGTCAGAACCTTCCGGGCGCGGATTGGCCTGACCAGTCATCTGCGCACCCACAGAGCCCAACCCACCCACCCCCAGGATGACTAGATGGTCCTCGTCGATCCCGACGGACGAACCACACATGGAAACAAGAACATACCCAGAATGCACACACCCGATAAACGGAGCATGGCAGCCTACATGGCGGGGGGTAAATAAACAAATCGGTCGTACACGTAAAAAAATGTTACATGTCAGTCTTGTGTGTATAATTATGTGTGCGTGCATGCGTGAAATCTAACTGAATGACACAGGAAACGAATGACGAGTGCCCAATGGCAGCCGTCAGGTCAGGTCGGCTCTATCCAGGTAGGCAGCTTGTTGTTTTAACGACCCCGTGTTTGTGAAGCGCTTAGAATTTCGTCTCCGACCGAGGTTCAGAGGTGGTGGTTGATTGATTTTGACTGGTCAGAAAGGACTTCATGTGCGTCATTAGAGAGCTAGCCCTCCCAAAATTACCCGGGGATGAAATTTGGCTGGGGGGGGGTAGTTTGAAGGTGTTACACCGGGAATCAATATCGGTTGGCTTTCATTTCGCGGCGACTCCTTTGTCCCTTTGTCCCTCTGTTTTGTGTCTCTGTCTCTGTCTCTGTCTCTGTCTCTCTCTGAAGAGTACCGAATGTAAAGTTAGAGTCCGTGTCGCTGATACTTCGTGGCTGTGTTTTCCACACACCCTGTGTATTGTATTGTACTGTACCGTACTGTATTGTATTGTATTGTATTGTCTTGTCTTGTGTTTTACACACACCCTGTGTATTGTATTGTACTGTACCGTACTGTATTGTATTGTATTGTCTTGTCTTGTCTTGTCTTGTCTTGTGTTTTACACACACCCTGTGTATTGTATTGTACTGTACCGTACTGTATTGTATTGTATTGTCTTGTCTTGTTTTGTCTTGTGTTTTACACACACCCTGTGTATTGTATTGTACTGTACCGTACTGTATTGTATTGTATTGTATTGTATTGTCTTGTCTTGTCTTGTCTTGTGTTTTACACACACCCTCTGTATTGTATTGTACTGTACCGTACTGTATTGTATTGTCTTGTCTTGTATTTTACACACACCCTCTGTATTGTACTGTACTGTACTGTACTGTATTGTATTGTATTGTCTTGTCTTGTCTTGTCTTGTCTTGTGTTTTACACACACTCTCTGTATTGTATTGTACTGTACCGTACTGTATTGTATTGTGTTGTGTAAACAATTTGGGAAGAGAATGCTGCCTACAAAGTCACAACCTCCAGCCTAACGATGGAAGTTGAAGCCGTGACACATGCCCTCCAGTGGCTATCGTCCTTCCATACGCCCGGAAACCAACATGCCATGATTCTAACCGACTCAATGAACCTCATACAGAAAATTGAAAACGGAATGGGAAGCCCAGAGTGGCATAACGCAATGCGCAACTTTCAGATTAAAAAACTCACATGGTCATACTGCCCGGGACATGCAGGTGTTAAGGGAAATGAGCGAGCTGACAGACTTGCTGGTAACGCAACACCAACGAGCAGCCTACATCTAGGAAAATCGGAAATCCTCAGAAAAGTCAAAGAATACCAAAAAGAACAGGTACAAGGCCATCACACCATTGATCGCCTCAAAGAAATAAAAGCAGAGAGAGGGAGCGGCCGCAAATCTAACATGAAAGGTAGAGCACGATGCTTTGCAAATCAAACAAATATCGGCATCATTTCCAAACCAACATTGCGCAAATTTCTTCAAAACGGAACAGAGTC
>NC_134885.1:30780788-30785788 GCF_041734735.1 Babylonia areolata
GAATAGTCTGTCAGTCTGGTCGGACTTTGCCGCAAGATAGGCTTGGTCATTAACTATACTATACAGTAATCCATCAGATGCTGACAAGACCTCCAAACTGATTTTTTTCTTTCCATTTTTTTAATTCTCGGAAATACCAGCCTTATCATGGTTTGAACCATTTGATAAATGATATAAAGGTTACCAACAACTTGAGCAGTTTCACCAGACATGCCTACGAAAGATCCTCGGCATAAAGTGGTAAGACAGGGTCTCCAATCTTCAGGTCCTAGAGAGGAGCGGCCTGCCCAGCATCGAAAGCCTGCTGATCCAGTGCCGGCTACGCTGGACAGGACACGTTATCCGCATGACAGACAGCAGGATCCCGAAGATGCTTTTGTATGGCCAGCTGAAGGAAGGCCACCGTGAACTTGGAAGACCCTGCAAGTGCTTCAAGGACACCTTGAAGACAAACCTCAAAGCCTCGCTGGAGGATGCTGTGCTCTATTGGCATAAAGACGTTTGAAAACAAGAGAAAGCTGGCCATTAAGGAGAAGAGTGAGCGAAGGAAGCAGGGCTCAACTTCTGGAGACGTTTTCCCTTGCAACACTTGTGGGAAGTGCTGTGCAGCCAGAATCGGCCTCTTCTCCCATATCGGGACACACACCGACAGATAAGCCTGCCTGGCTACTCATCCGTCGGACCGACGGGAGACTCCATCATAAAGGTTATCAAACAAAACAACGTAACTAGGGGTTTGGGTGTGCGAAAGTTTGAGGGTTTTTTTCTTGTTTGTTTGTTTTGTTTGTTTTTTTTTTTGTTTTTTTTGTTTTGTTTTCTCGGCTTGAAAATGCTGTATGGTTGAGAGAAATACAACATGTATGAAAGACAGTCGTGTCTAACTATGACCATCAGAATAGTAGAGGAAGTAATTGCTGTCCCGCCTGTCTGGGCTAGAATACGATTGGGTTTGTTTTGTTTTGTTTTCTTCTCTCTCGCATAAATGTTTTGCAACTATACTGAAGGAGCTAACGCGAGGTACGTAATAATATATAGTGACCTTTACTGACAGTGATCGAGACGGAAATAGCTAATACACGTGTGTTCTGCAAAATAATATTAATTAAGAAGAGATCGCCGTATGGGGCCGCTTGCTTGCTTCATCATAAACATAATATATAGCCTTCATAGCTACATTAAAGAGACTGGTGATCACGTTTCTTGTCGACAAACCCATGTTTAGCCTGAAATCAGAAGGTTCTCTATAACACGTTGAACGAGTAAGTTTCATTTAATACCACTGCAAAGAAGAGCCCCCCCCCAACCCCCCAACCACCCCCCCACCCCCCACCCCCAACCCCCCCCCCCAAAAAAGTTTCTTTTCCAAATTACATTCCCTATCTCACGGCCAAGAGGGGTTAGTACCCAAAAAGGCCAACTAGTCCCCAAGGTTGCAGCGCAATCTTTTCCTCCTAGTTTGAGAGTCATAAGCTTTCACAAAAGACTGAGCTATGAACGAATTCCCGTTGCAGCGGATTAACCCTTGGTCATACAGCTCTCACTTTTTGCTCTTGACGCAACGCTTGTAGTCTTCCGGGAATATCCGATTTAAGCCGATCATTGGGCCCAGAATAAACATATCCGAACAAGTAAGACAGGAAATAATAACCAACCGTTCCACTGTCTGCGTCCGTATCTGTGTCTTCTCTGTGGCATGGGAAGACAAAAAATGTGCACCCCATGATTTTGGACTCCTTCTCCCCTTCTATGGATTGCTGCTTTAAAAGCCCATGTGTTATGATGACAAACTGCTTCTGAGTTCTGAGTCTCTCTCTGTGTGTCTTTTCTGTCTCGCAGATGACCATCTCTTGATTCCTCTCTTTCTGAATATGTTATATCTGTCTGAATTAATCGCTCTTTGTCTGAACAGACAGACAGACAGACAGACACACATACACACATAATTTCTGTCTCTCTCTCTCTTTCTCTCTCTCTCTCTCTCTCTCTCTCTCACAGAGAGAGAGAGAGCGATAGAGAGAGAGAGTCTTAGTTTCTCTCTTTCTGAATATATTATATCTTTCTGAATCGCTCTTTGTCTGAACAGACAGACAGACACACATACACACACATACTTTCTGTCTGTCTCTCTCACAGAGAGAGACACAGACAGAGAGAGAGAGAGAGACAGAGAGAGAGAGGAGAGAGAGAGAGGAGAAATGAGAAAGAGAGACACCATGACACACTGAGTCACTGGCCGAAAGATCCTTGTGACGTAACTGAATGCTTTAAAATATTTCACCACCAGCAGCACTCTAAAGAAACGAATACAATCGGAACAAAAACGTAAACAAAACTTAAAGAAAAAACCCCTCCCCACCCCCCACCCCCACCCCCCAAAAAATAAAAAAAATTAGAGAAAACAAAGCAGTAGCCAGCACCTAAAAGGACACAAGAGCAACACACACACACACACACACACACACACACACACACACACACACACACACACACACACACACACACACACACAGAGAGAGAGAGAGAGAGAGAGAGAGAAGAGAGAGACAGAAAGAAATAAAATACAGAGACAGAGAGAGAGAGAGAGGGAGACTTTTTTTTTTTTTGCCATTGACGACACTATCCTTTGGCAAGGGGGACAATGTATGAACAAAAAAATAACGACGGTTTTACAGACAAATTAAAAACATTGCTTTAAGTAAAAAGAAAATCAACGACAAACAACAACAACAAAATCATAAAATACAACATGTTGGTATTATTAAAAAGGAAAATAAAATTTAAAAAAAGCTCGACAATTCAACTTTTTACAAAGTCATTCAGAATTATAAACTGTGGAACTGGCATCAGGGTAAATGTTTTTGTTTTTGTTTTTTCGTTAGCTATAAGGCTTCCGAAGTTAATTTCTTTTTCCGAGCGAGAGAGAGGGAGGGAGGGAGAGAACGAGAGAGAGAGAGAGAGAGAGAGAGAGAGATTTTATTTTTCCAAGGTTTTTAGATAAAACATTATAACAAGAATACTTTCATCCAGCCCTGGGGTGCAAAATTAAATATATAAAGAAAAAGAAACGCACAAGAATAAATAAAGAGACAAAATTGATAGTAGAAGAGAGGAAGAGAGAGAGAGATGGGGGGTGGGGGCGAGAGTGGAAAGAGTAAAGAAGAAAAGATGAGAGAGAGAGAGAGGGGAGAGAGAGAGAGAGAGAGAGAGAGAGAGAGAGAGAGAGAGAGAGAGAGAGAGAGAGAATGAGAAAGTTAGAAAGAGATTGAACAAGAAAGAGGCAGACAGACAGACACACAGACAGACAGACACACACACACACACACACACACACACACACACACACACACACACACACACACACACACACACACAGCGACAGCCATGACAGAGACAGAGAGTGAAAAAAAACAACAAAACAACTTTAGTCTTCAAGGAATTGGTTCCGTACAGGGTCTTCGCCGAGGGATTTAAACCACTAACCCCTCTATTTCCTCAGCAGCTGCCACTCTCGTCGATCCACTGAGACCTAAACTGTAATGCCACGTGATTGACAACAAAACCAGTGTGTGGTGTGGTGTGGTGGGCGTCTGTGTGTGTGTGTGTGTGTGTGTGTGTGTGTGCGCGCGCGCGCCCGCACGTGTGTGTGTGTGTGTGTGGACGGACATACATATTGATAGATAATTATGAATAGATAGATATATATCGGATGTCCCCCAAAAAGGTGAACCGCTTTTTTGACAAGTATTTTTTTCAGTGATAGAGAAACCGAATTCATTGAAAAATTTCACACGATAACCTTAAGGTATTATCAAGAAGTCTGCAAAATATCTAAAAGTTCGGATGCAAATTATGCGAGTGTTGTCAAATTCAAAACAACATGTGAAAAAATCCAGTATCAGAGCTGTGCAATGTGGCCTACATCATGTTCATGCCAGCTGCCAGGTGTTGGCATTTGTCAATCAGTGTCAGTCTAAAAAATAGCCTGTATGGGTGTCAAGTCTACTGGGTTTTTTTGTTGTTGGGTTTTTGTTGTTGTTGTTTTTTTGTTGTTTTTTCGTCTGCATCCAAAATCAGTTCTGTCCAAAGTTTCAGTTTGGAAGGATCAACCATGCCTTTGAGTGAAAGTGATAAGGTTACCACTGAAAACTGTTTCAAGGAGAAAGGCTGGGGTGGAAGAAGGATCGTAATGGGATTCCAGGCAAGGGATGGAGTAATGTCACTGTAAATAGACTTGTCGCTAAAATGCGCACTACAGGGTCAGTAGCATGCAAAATTGGCAGTGGGAGACTCAAGACTGCATGTTCGGAGGAGAACAAGGACCGTTTTGAGGAACTGATTCAATCCCAGGAGGAGAACCCAGGGACCCACAAATCTCTCAGAGAAGTTGCAAGCGATTTACAAGTGAGCAATTCTTCTGTGCAAATAATGGCGAAAGAACTGGAGCTGAAGCTCTTCAAGAGGATACGAGTATCAAGGAGGGTCCAAAATGTTAGAGGGAAAAGAAAAACTCGCTGCCATAAACTTATTGACCGCTACTCGGCCACTGATGATTTTCACAGACGAGAAAGACTTTACCTTAGAGACAGCGAAAAGTCGCCAAAACGATCGCGTTTATGGGAAACGGAAACGAGAAATTCAGCCATCTCGCCTCTATCATGAGACTTCTAGATTTTCAAAAAAGATAATGGTTTTATCCTGGAAAGGAAAAACAAACATTCATTGTGTTGACACTCATAGAGCCAAGGTTAATAGTGAAAGCTACATTCAGTTATTGGATGACAATCTTCTCCCGGATTTTCGGGGTCTTTATCCTAGAAACAATTACGTGTTTCAGCAAGATGGGTCTCCTTCACACACGAGTAGGGTAACCCAGGCCCATCTGGAGGAGGCTGCACCAGAATTCATCAAGAAGGATGAATGGCCTCCACAAAGTCCTGACTGTAACCCAATGGATTATGCCATATGGGACTCTCTGAAGGAGAAAGTTTACCGGAGAGTGA
>NC_134885.1:30790788-30795788 GCF_041734735.1 Babylonia areolata
TTGTTTATGCATTATGAACCCCCCAACCCTTCCATCCCCTTCCTAACCCTCCTCTTCCCTCCTTCCCATACACCCTTCGCCCCCACCCTCCATCGCCACCCTGTGAATTATCAAACACTTAAAGAAACCTTTTATTATCATTGTCATGTGCAACCATATATTTTGTAGTGATTGGAAAGGCATGAACTGATGACCAAAACTTCTTCCATCCTCATCACCATGAACTTATCTGAAGCTACAAAACTGATTAAAAAAAGATATAGCCCCAGACACAGATCTTATACTAGGGATCTGCGTGACCTTTCACAATGTCCCGAAGAAAGATAGTGCAAGACCCCCTCCACTCCCATCCCACCCCCTCCCCTCCCATCCCATCTATCCCAAACCACCCCACCCAACCCCAACCACCCACCCCCACCCCCCTTCAATCTATCCCACACTGGCCCGTCTGTGTAATCTCTGAGCGAAGTAACGAAATTGGACCGTCTGTACAGTACAAGAAGCAGAGAGATCAAGTGATCGGTCCGTAGAACGAAGCAATCCAGGCTGCCTCTAAGCAAGGAAAAAGCGAGGAAAAAATGGTGGTGTGTAATTCAGGGAACTGAACCCTCCCTCCCTCTTTCGCGACGTTGCCCAGACCATCAAGGAGCATTGGCTCAGCGCCATTCTCCTACGTTGCCCCGACCATCAAGGAGAATTAACGAAGTACCGCGTTGCCCCTGCTATCAAGGAGAATTAGCGTAGCGCCCCGTTGCTCCGACCATCAAAGAGAATTTGCTTTACATCCCTCTCCTGCGTTGCGTCGACCAACAAGCAGACTAAGCGTAGCGCCCCGTTGCCCCGACCATCAAGGAGAATTAGCGTAGCGCCCCGTTGCCCCGACCATCTAGGAGAATTAGCGTAGCGCCCTGTTGCTCCGACCATCTGGGAGAATTAGCGTAGCGCCCTGTTGCCCCGACCACCAAGGAGAATTAGCGCCCCGACCATCAAGGAGAATTGGCGCCCCGTTGCCCAGACAATCAAGGAGAATTATCGTAGCGCCCCGTTACCCAGACAATCAAGGAGAATCAGTGTAGCGCCCCGTTACCCAGACAATCAAGGCGAATCAGCGTAGCACCCCGTTACCCCAGACAATCGAGGAGAATTAGCGTCGCACCCCCGTTACCCAGACAATCGAGGAGAATTAGCGTAGCGCCCCGTTACCCAGACAAACAAGGAGAATTAGCGTAGCACCCCGTTACCCAGACAATCGAGGAGAATTAGCGTAGCGCCCCGTTACCCAGACAAACAAGGAGAATCAGCGTAGCGCCCCGTTGCCCAGACAATCAAGGAGAATTATCGTAGCGCCTCGTTGCCCAGACAATCAAGGAGAATCAGTGTAGCGCCCCGTTACCCAGACAATTGAAGAGAATTATCGTAGCGCCCCGTTACCCAGACAATCAAGGCGAATCAGCGTAGCACCCCGTTACCCAGACAATCGAGGAGAATTAGCGTAGCACCCCGTTACCCAGACAATCGAGGAGAATTAGCGTAGCGCCCCGTTACCCAGACAAACAAGGAGAATCAGCGTAGCGCCCCGTTGCCCAGACAATCAAGGAGAATCAGTGTAGCGCCCCGTTACCCAGACAATCAAGGAGAATTAGCGTAGCGCCCCGTTACCCAGACAATCGAGGAGAATCAGCGTAGCGCCCCGTTACCCAGACAATCAAGGAGAATCAGCGTAGCGCCCCGTTACCCAGACAATCAAGGAGAATTAGCGTAGCGCCCCGTTACCCAGACAATCAAGCAGAATTAGCGTAGCGCCCCTCCCCGACGTCGCCCCCGACCATCAAGGAGAATTGGCGCGGCGCGCCTCTCCTCTCAGCGATTCCAGACGCCGCTGGCCATCTGAGACCTCATCTGAAGGAGTGGTGGAGACAGGGTAAAGTCGGTGTCTATTGTGATGGAGTCAGTGAACAGCTGTGGTTGCTACAATCAAAGAAAGCAGGGTGGAGGTATCGTGCCCAGGGATTCAGAGTTCAGAATTTTGGATGTGGGTGTAGATTCAGACAGCTGTGTATTTTTACGATATTTCATTATTAAAGGACTATTGATATGGCATACTTGATTTAGACAAACGATTATTCAGAGAACATGTGTCCATGTATACATAAACAACAGAGCAACAACAATCTAACAGCTTATATTATGCTCAAACGTATATTCGATGAATTATTTCCGTTAAGCTTTCGTTTGACGGTTAGTCAGGGATACGCAAATACAGTTATGTTGGAATGAATGTGGTCCAGCTGCAAAAGAATGACAGTAATTGAAGTCAATGTGACGGGCGCAATAGCCGAATGGTTAAAGCGTTGGACTTTCAATCTGAAGGTCCCGGGTTCGAATCACGGTGACGGCGCCTGGTGTGTAAAGGATGGAGATTTTTACGATCTCCCAGGTCAACATATGTGCAGACCTGCCAGTGCCTGAACCCCCTTCGTGTGTATACGCAAGCAGAAGATCAAGTACGCACGTTAAAGATCCTGTAATCCATGTCAGCGTTCGGTGGGTTATGGAAACAAGAATATACCCAGCATGCACACCCCCGAAAGCGGAGTATGGCTGCCTACATTGCGGGTTAAAAACGGTCATACACGTAAAAAGCCCACTCGCATATATACGAGTGAACGTGGGGCAGCCCACGAACGCAGAAGAAGAAGAAGTCAGTGTGTCCTTTTTTTTTTTTTTTTTTTTTTTTAGTAGCCTTGCGGTCGAATATGCTTGTGGTATACTTCCAGCTTGGCTGACTGACATGAAAGGGCATGAGAATTTCAACAATCTGTACATTTGTATATAGCTGTTTCCATGTGGTGCAATTCAAGTTATCTTTTTATTTTTTTCATTCATTTTATTTGTTTTTTTTTCTTTTTATGTTAGACATGTGGTACTGCCAATATATATATATATATATATATATATATATATATATATATATATATATATATATATATATATATATGTCAAAGTATGGACAATAAAAGTTGTGTATTGTGTACTCTCTTGTATCGTGTGTATGATTGAAGACAGGAACTTCATTGTCATGGAATTTTTTGCTTTCTGTTTCTGTGCGCTCACGCTTCCACGTGTATGCGAATGTGAATGCGAAATTTTTTTTTTCTTCTCAAATTAGGCCAAGGCCCCTTACCGAAGAGGGCACAACATAGGCTACGTCAATTACACTGGGAAATGTTGAACTATTGAGTTATGGATACTGATAATTGTTTTCAGGAAGCATTCACATCTCTTATGTAGTCCAAGTTTGTCTAAGCTGTAACCAAACGAAATCTTTTTTAGGGCTTTGTAAGTGTAGAATACCAGATTATGATTGTATTGTATTGTATTGTGTATTGTATTGTATTGTATTGTATTTCTTTGTGTCACAACATAATTCTCTGTGTAAAATTCGGGCTGCCCTCCCTGGGGAGAGCGCGTCACTACATTACAGCGCCACCCTTTTTCTTTCTTTTTTTTCTTCTTCTTCTTCTTCTTCTTCTTCCTGCGTGCAGTATTATTTGTTTTTCCTATCGAAGTGGATTTTTCTACATAATTGTGCCAGAAACAACCCTTTCGTCGCCGTGGGTTCTTTTATGTGCGCTAAGTGCATGCTCGGTTTATCGTCTTATCCGAATGACTAGCGTCCAGACCACCACTCAAGGTCTAGTGGAGGGGGAGAAAATATCGGCGGCTGAGCCGTGATTCGAACCAGCGCGATCAGATTCTCTCGCTTCCTAGGCGGAAGCGTTAACCTCAAGGCCACCACTCCACACTCTAATTATAGTACAGTTTCGTTTCTAGAGGACGTAAGCAAATAAAATCTGAAGCGACATGGATTATGGACATATTTAGGATGACTATAATTCATCCTCAGTGCACGAAGAGCAGGACAACCAAGCGTGGAAATAACTTCCTCATCTTTCTCACAGTCGCACATAACTACTTCCACGTGTACATACACAGCAAGGGAGTGAGAGGGATGGGGAAAAAGCCACTTCGACAGGAAAAACAAATAAAACTGCACGCAGGAAAAAATACACACAAAAAAAAAAATGGGTGGCGCTGTTAGTATAGCGACGCGCTCTCCCTGGGGAGAGCAGCCCGAATTTCACACAGAGAAATCTGTTGTGATAAAAAGGAATACAAATACAAATGTGTCCTAAGGTTTAGAATTTTTAGCTGAAGCTCTGAATCTGTGATCCCACTTATGCTGCATTTTCTGGGACCCTTGCATCCAGCAGGTTAAGTGCTGTCTCTGAGTGTATGTATGCATAGCGAGTACGCATATGCATCGGCTCTGTGTGTGTGTGTGTGTGTGTGTGTGTGTGTGTGTGTGTGTGTGTGTGTGTGTGTGTGCATAAATTCGTGCCTTGAGTGTTTGGTTGGCTGACTGAAAAGGGCTATGGATGCAAGTTTTTCTTTTTTCATTTTAGTGTTAAAATGCATGTTTCAAACGTCAGTATTTACATTGTACAGAGCAATTGAGCATGTTCTATATGAAAACGCGCTTCATGCATTACATTATTATCATTATTGTGGAAAGGTGCTTCATGAATTAAATTCTTCTTCTTCTCAATAATAATAATGATAATGATAATAATAATAATAATAATAATAATAATAATAATAATAACAATAATAATAATAATAATAATAATAATAATATAATATTGTTATTATTATTATTATTATTATTATTATTATTATTATTATTATTATTATTATAAACATTATCATCATCATCAATCATCATTATCATCTGTTTTTTCACTTCTTTTGTAATAACTACCCATAGAAACAGTCTGATTACACGAAGACAAGATGACCCAGACACAACATGACGATTTCTCCCCGTACACACACACAAGTGTTGGTTGGATGAAAGCTGACAATCACGATTATATTGGTACCAGTCACACCCACTGACAGATTGTATACTCTGTGGAATGACTTCTGAGTCTCAGTCT
>NC_134885.1:30803288-30855788 GCF_041734735.1 Babylonia areolata
GCCGTTTTGATTCGGTTTTTTTTTCTTCTTTGATTCAAAACAAATGAGGCAAAGAAATGGAGATATACATGGAGAGTTGATTAACAGATGAAACTATAATAAGCAAGTTCTGTTGCTCCTGAGGATAAGACAACACCCCCTTCATTTGACATAATCATATATGCGCACAGCAACACCGGCAAAAGAAAAGAATGATGAAAACACACAAGCAGCATTTTGTTTCAAACTGGACAAGGCGCATCAGAGTGGAAATCACCACCACACACAGAGAGTAGGCAAAACAAGACGAAGCAAGAACAGTGTAAAGCTTTATATTTGATATGAAAAGGAAATAAGTGAGGCATAGGTGGGAAATCGGAGGAGGGAGGGGAGGACACACACACACACACACACACACACACACACACACACACACACACAAAACAAAACAAAACAACAACAACAAAAAAACAAACAAAACAAAACAGAGACCCAGAGACAGAGCAGACCAAAACACCTTACCTTGTGGCATACCTTGTTTCCTCTGCTGGGTCATGCATGGAACATGGAAGAGAAAACAGGTTGTAGAACCAAGCTTTTTTTTAACGAGGGGAATTCTCTTTGATGGAACGCCAAGTGCATAATACATAGCACACACATATATATCCATCCATCATGCTCGAACAATCAATCACCACCACGTCCTGCTTACCAGAGAGTAAGGGTGGTGAATCGCTTCAAAGAAGGATTTTTTTTTTTTTTTTTTACGCTGTCTGGAAAGGGATGGGGGTTGTTGTGTCTCAGAGAAGTGTTCCAGTTTCGGTTTTCCAGGTGATGCCAAAGCGCGCGGAATGACTCATATACGCTGCACCACATCAGGAGGAAGGGTAGGTAGCAGAATGATTAAGACGCTCAACTGCCAGTACAGAGAGTCCGTCCATGAGGGTGTGGATTCGAATCAATAGCGTATATGGATTTGTCCGAACGCAATGACGCCTCCTTGAGAAACTGAAAGTCAAACTGCACCACATCTGCTATTTGAAAAAAAAAAGAAAGAAAGAAAGAAAAAAAAAGAAGAAGCAGATTCCTGATCAACGCATTAACCAGACACGTTGGCAAGTTCCTTGAGAGCCTACCACAGCTTTGTATGACACACTGAGTGTAATGTATATAAGAGAGAGAGAGAGAGAGAGAGAGAAGGAAAATATATGTTGAAAAATAAATAGTGATGAAATAATCAGACGCAGTTAAGGCTAAATGTGGCACAAAGCTATGGAAGGTACCAGAACAGCGACTGTCCAATAGTACGATTGACATACCAAGCTTTGATAACACAAGGCGGCGTGGTATCTTGATGCTGGACTGCATGTGGTGTGTTTAATAATAATAATAATAATAATAATGGTATTTATATAGCGCTGAATCTTGTGCAGAGACAAATCAAAGCGCTTTCACACCAGTCATTCACACGCATGCATCACTCTAAAACTGAAGAAGAAACTGAAGACAAGGAAGAGGCAGGGGGGGGAGGGAGGATATATTGTGAAGAGGTGGGTTTTAAGGCCAGACTTGAAAGAGCTGAGTGCGGAGACCTGACGAAGCGAAAGAGGAAGTTCATTCCAAATGCAAGGTCCAGAGACAGAGAAAGAACGGCGTCCAACAGTGGAGTGTTTGGATCTGGGTATGCATAAACATGGTGGATCCTGTCCAAATCGAAGCCCAGTCTGAATTATATAATTAAAAAAAAGAAAAGAAAAGAAGATTGTCACAACTCTTTGCGAATTCCACACGCTCGTGTATTTGATCTAGATTCCAGCTTGCTCAAGATTCAGTTTATTTCCTTTCACCCCTTTTTAGGGTATCATCATCATCATCGTCGTCGTCATCATCGTCATCACCATCATCGTTGTCGTCGTCGTCGTCATCATCGTCATAATCATCATCATCGTCGTCGTCGTCATCATCATCAATATCATCATCATCAATATCATCATCATCATCGTTATCATCATCATCATCATCATCATCAGCGTCATCGTCATCATCGTCATCGTCATCGTCATCATCATCATCATCATCATCATCATCAATATCATCATCATCATTATTATCTTCATCATCGTCATCATCATCATCATCATCATCAGCGTCATCGTCATCATCGTCATCGTCATCATCATCATCATCATCATCATCATCATCATCACTTCCTCCACGCTGTTCTGTCAGCAGCTACCAAGTGAAGATCTGGAAAGGTCCTCCTTGCCCAGTCCTTGATGCTATCAGACCAGCTGTTGCATTGTCGTCCGCCGACTGCGTTTCCGTCTTCCCTGTACAGTGTATTGACGATAGCAAACAGACGAACTAAAAGTTCCACTTTCAATTTTCTCAAGAAGGCGTCAATGCGTTCGGACACATCCATGTATGCTACACCTCATCTGCTAGGCAGATGCCTGACAGCAGCACACATAACTCAACGTGCTTGTCAGGCTATTAGTGCATGCTTATATTATCGGGTGTCCCCCAAAAAGTGAACCGCTTTTTGACAAGCATTTTCTCAGTGATAGAAAAACCGAATTTATTGAAAATGTTCACACCGTAACCTTAGGGTATCATCAACAAGTCTGCAAAATATCTAAAAGTTTGGACGCAAATTATGCGAGTATTGTAGAAATTTTGGATATTGTAGATATTTTGCAGACTTGTTGATGATACCCTAAGGTTACTGTGTGAAACGTTTCAATAAATTCGGTTTCTCTATCACTAAGAAAATACTTGTCAAAAAGCGGTTCACTTTTGGGGGACACCCGATATATTTGTGTACCGATCAGAGTGGATTTCGATTTACATAATTTTGCCAAAGGACAACACTCTTGTTGCCATGAGTTCTTTTTCAGTGCGTCAAGTGCGTGCTGCACATGGGACCTCGGTTTATCGTCTCATCCAAAAGACTAGATGCTCAGTTTGATTTTCCAGTCAAACCTGGGAGAATAGGCGAGAGCGGGATTCGAACCCACGCTCTCACGGACCCTCTTTTTTTTGGCATATGATCGTATTAACCATTCTGCCACCTACGAACAAAAGAAAATGATAAATCGAAAAACAACTAGATTAACTGCTTCCAAAAAAAACCCCACTGGTATGCAGAGTACAATGTATAACTGAGGCATGTTACACCAGTAATGTCAGTCACTCGAAAGGTCTTCACTCAAAAAATTAATGTGTGCAAACATTTAAATCTTGTCAAAATAATACTCCACGAAAATGCCTCGGAATAATTTATTACGAAGTAAGTAATGATAAAAACCGCGTCCTACATTTGTATGCCCATCGAATGTAGTAGGACTGTGATGCTGGACTCACTGTTTTGATTGATTTCGAAGATGAGACGTTCACCATCTTCAGAAATTCTCAAACGTTTTCTTGAATGTGAAGACGAAAGTCTGCTAAACTTTGTAACGCGCATCAAGGACACGGGATGCGGCAGAGATCAATTCTTGTCGTAAATAACTATAATGAGGACATTGACACATTACAATTAACAGCACAATCTTTCATCCAGTTTCTACTGCAGCAACCACTGATATTGATGTATGTGGAGGTTGCCTTGGTGGGTTTTTTTTTTCTTTTTTTTTTTTCTTGGTGGATGATGGATGTGATAGAGAGGTGGTTGAATTTCTCCCGACCTCGACTGTTCTGTTCTGTTCTCTCTCTCTCTCTCTCTCTCTCTCTCTCTCTCTCTCTCTCTCTCTCTCTCTCTCTCTCTCTCTCTCTCTCTCTTTGTCATCTTGTTATTGTCATTGTTTGTCTGTCTGTCTGTCTGTCTCTCTCTCTCTCTCTTTGTCATCTTGTCATTGTCATTGTTTGTTTGCCTGTCTGTATGTCTGTTTCTCTCTCTCTCTCTCTCTCTCTCTCTCTCTCTCTCTCTCTCTCTCTCTCTCTCTCTCTCTTTGTCATCTTGTCATTGTCATTGTTTGTTTGCCTGTCTGTCTCTCTCACTCTCTTTCTTTCTCTCTTTTTTTTCTATTTTCTGTCTTTTTCTGTGGGTTTTTTTTTGTCTCAATGTCTCCTCTTCTTCTTCTTCTCCTTCCTCCTCCTTCTCCTCTTCTCCCTCCTCCTGTTCTTCTTTCTTTCTTTCGTTTTTTCTTATCCTGAAAGTCTTTTTAAAACAAATCTTGTTTGTCTGCTTGTCTATCTGACCAACTGACTGACTGACTGGGATGACCCAGACCCACACACACACACACACACACACACACACACACATAACTCGGTCACTGCTCAGAGGCCCCCACGTGGCCGTATCGACCGTCTGTCACTGGAAATGAGCAAGACTGTACAAGGACCTTGGACACACCAAACAGTGAATGATGTCTGTATAACACAGACAATCGCGTCCTGTTTAATAAGACCATCAGGACAGCAGAGGAAGTAACTGCTGTCCCGAGTAACTGGGCTAGAATTTATTAATTTGTTTGTTTATTATTATTATTATTTTTGTGGAGAGAAGTGGAAGGCAGGAGGGGAAGGTGGAGCAGAATGGTAAAGACGTTCATCTGGCAAAACAGTCTCTGTGTGAGAGTCTGGGTTCGATTCTTGCACTCGCCCTTTCTCCTCCCCCCCCCCCCCCCCACCACTCGGCTCCCTGTCCCCCGTCCTCGCCCCCCGTCCCCCCACTCCCCCCTTCCCCCCCCCCTCACCCCTCACAATAACCAATCAAGCGGACCCAGTAGAGAGAATGTGGGGGTTCTTCTAGAAGTCTGTCTAAGACAAAAAAAAAAAAAAAAAAAACTTACAGTTTCCACTACTACTACTACTGTACGTGTTGGTGATGGTCTCAAAAAGTCTTTGTTGGCTTCGTCTGCAGTGAGTGAAGCGAAGATCTCTCTGTTCTAGCTTCAGTGAATAGTAAGGGGGGAAGTGGGGGGAGGGGGCGAGGGGGGGAGAGCAGGGGGGAGGGAATCCTGGTTTGATTTGACCCCCTTTTCAAAGTTTCTGTGTTTTCTCTTGCTCTGTCTCTGCCTTTCTCTCTCTCTCTCTCTCTCTCTCTCTCTCTCTCTCCCCCCCCCCCCCCCCCCCCAAATCTGACTTAAAAATACGTGCGTGTCGTTATTCGGATGAGTTGATAAGCCAAGGTCCCGTGTGCAGCACGCACATGGCGCACTGAAAAAAGAACCCATGGCAATGAGAGTGCTGTCCTCTGGCAAAATTGTGTAAAAAAAAGAAATCCACACTGATCGGTACACAAATACATCGGGTGTCCCCCAAAAAGGTGAACCGCTTTTTGACAAGTATTTTCTCAACTGAAAAGGAACCCGCGGCAGCAAAAGGAGTTGTCTTCTGGCAATTTTTTTTTTCTGCAAAAAGAAAATCCACTCCGATAAGTCACACAAATATACAGGCTTTCACTCAAAACCTGAGAAAACCTGGCCCACCCGAACCAATCCCAGCGGCCCGGAAGCTCTACTACGGAGGACTGGAGGACCTGCGACGTACTGCCGCCTTCGTCTGAGGAGACAGGCGAATCCATGTGATAAATGGCGAACGAGACAAAAACACCAACTCAAGGCCTGGCAAAGCACGTTGGGATAGTAGGGTGCTGGTCAGACATCTGCCTAGCAAAATGTAGTATATAGCGTATATGGATTTGTCCGAACTGCAGTGACCTCCTTCTAGGCATGAGAAACCGAAACTGAGAGCGTCTTGTCTTGCCCAAGTTACAGCCCCACCCTCTTTAATTCAGGGTACAGCATAGTCTCTGTTTATGTAGGGACTATGACTCTCAAGCTAGGCGGCACGCTAGCACCAACCAATGATCGAGGCCCATCGATATCGCGTGATGCTGTTTTCTGACCCAGTTCTGTGGGTTTGTTTTTTTTTGTTTTTTTGCTTTTTTTGTTTTTTTGTTGTTGTTTTTTTACTGGACATAACAAGACTGTCTGCCTACATCCAGAACTACGTGCCTTGGGGATGTTATCATACATTGGGCGTCTATACAAATAATTGCTTATTTCGAGGCGGTTTTGTGTGTGTGTGTGTGTGTGTGTGTGTGTGTGTGTGTGTGTGTGTGTGTGTGTGTGTGTTTATCAGTTAAGCTATGCATACATCGGCGTACGTGCTGTGCAAGCACTCGTGTGTGTGTGTGTGTGTGTGTGTGTGTGTGTGTGTGTGTGTGTGTGTGTGTATGTGTGTGCGTACGTGTGTGTGTGTTTGTGTGTGTTTAGGGGGGGGGGGGGTTGTTTTTTGTTGTTGTTTTTTTGTTTTGTTTTTTGTTTTGTTTTTTTGTTTGTTTGTTTTTGGGGGGGTTCTTTTTTTTGACACTACTAGAAAACATACACATTAAAAAAGCATAATATCATTTTCTCGCATTTTTCTTTATATGTGATTTTTCGTATTTCTTGCGTATGTTTTTACCACATCTTAAAAGAATAGAAAGCATCCACATTAAAAAAAGAGAAAAGCACAATATCATTTCCTTGCATTTTCCATTATATTTTGTTTCTCGTATTTCTTTTGTATCTATCGTGCATTTATGGCGGATAAAATGTTTGGCAAATAAAATAATTCATTTGTTTCGGTGATGCTATTGTTTTCAAATGATACCACGTCTATATTCAGCTTTACATTGAAGCAGTTTTCACACTTTTCCTTTACAAATTTCTCCAAGTCCTCCCAAACAGCTGAGAATGTCTTTTCTTTTTTTCTTTTTCTTTTTTTTTTTTTTTTTTTTTTTTGTTTTTCTTTTTGCTTTCCAGTCTGTTCGTTTTCCTCAGAATTTGTTTTCGTAATTGTTTTTCGGCCATTGAAGAAAGCCACATGTGGAGCACTAAGAAAAAGTTTGAAAGATAAAAAGTTTAACTCAAAATAAGCATGCTCCGTGACTTGCATGCACGTGAAGCCACACACACACGCGCGCGCGCGCGCACACACACGAACGCACGCACGCGCGCGCGCGCACACACACACACACATATACACACTCACTCACTTACTCACACACACGCACACACACAAACACACACACATATATATATACACACTCACTCACTCACTCACACACACACACACACACACACACACACACACACACACACACACACACACACACACACACACACACACACACACACACACACACACAATTGAAACACGGGCCGGAGAGCCAGAGCCAGACAAACAGACAGATAGACAGACAGACACGGACAAATATCCAGAAACAGAAATGGAAAAGAAAAAAAGACAGACAGGGCACAAACAACCAGTTGGAGGGATACAGACAGACAGGTAGACAAAACAGACAGTCAGACAGACACACAATTAAGTCAGAAACAGACAGAGACAGACCACAGCTACAAGCAAATAGATACGACGGAGAGAGGCAGACAGACAGACAGACAGACAGATACAATTAAGTCACAAACAGACAGAGACAGACCTCAGCTACAAGCAAATAGATACGCCAGTGAGAGAGAGAGAGACAGAGACAGACAGACAGACACACACACACACACACACACACACACACACACACACACACACACACACACACTTAAGTCAGAAACAAGAAACAGACAGACCACAGCTACAAGCAAATAGATACGCCGGAGAGAGACAGACAGACAGACAGACAGACATACAATTAAGTCAGAAAGAGACAGAGACAGACCACAGCTACAAGCAAATAGATACGCCAGAGACAGACAGACAGACAGACAGGCAGACAGACAGAAACAATTAAGTCAGAAACAGACAGTGACAGACCACAGCTACAAGCAAATAGATACGCCAGAGAGAGAGACAGATATAGATAGACAGACAGACAGGGAAAGACAGTAGAGAACTGACGAACTAGTTGATGAGCGAATCTCAAAATAGTCTGTGCTGTACTTTTTCTAGAACGTGGGCGGCGGGGAGGGGGGCGGGGGGGAACAAGAAAAAAAACAGCTTTTCTGGAAGCACCATTCGCAGGGGATTACTTTTGTTTTTTGGGTTGTTTTTTTTTAACGGAACATCGGGGGAAGAGCAGTTCCCCCCATCCCCATCCCCCGATCCCCCCCACCCTTCCCTCTGCCCCATTTCATCCCCCCCCCTCCCCCTACCCTCTTCACTCGTCACCCTCCAACTCACCGGTGATTAATCGGAACTACGTTCTTGGCACACAGCTGTGAATCAAGACAGAGAGAGGGACACAGAGAGAATGGTTGGAGACAGAGACACAGAGAGAGAGAGAGAGAGAGAGAGAGTGAGGGGAATGGGTACAACGAGAGAGAGCGAAAGAAAGAGAGATGGAGAGAGAGAGGGAGGGAGGGAGAAGATAGAGAGAGCGAGAGGTGGAGAGAGAGAGAAAAAGGGGGGAAGAAAGAGAGGAGAAAGAGAGAAGTGGGAGGGAAGAAAGAGAGAAGGACAGAGAGAGGGGGGGGGGGAGGGGGGGGTAGTGGGTAGAAAGGGGAAGAGAGAGAGAGTGGAGAGGGTAGAACTAGAGAGAGCGAAAGAGAGTGAGGGGGGTAGAAAGAGAGGGAGGGAGAAAGAGAGAGTGAGAGGTGGAGAGAGAGAGAGAGGGAGAGAGAGAGAGGGAGAGAGAGAGAGTGAGGGGAGTGGGTATAAAGGGGAAGAGAGAGAGTGGAGAGGGTAGAATGCGAGAGAGCGAGAGAGATGGAGAGGGAGAGAGTGAGGGTAGAAAGAGAGGGAGGGGAGAGAAAGAGAGAATGAGAGGTGGATACGGATACGGATACGGATACGGATGTTTTATTCAATATAGGCCATGGCCCCTCATGAAGGGGTGGTGTAAACAAACATTACAGAGGTAATATATTCAGATATATAACATAACACAGTTGTAACCTGAAAATGAGAAAAACAGTCATTATCTGCATTTAGTCTTATTCACACATAATAACAAAAAAGCGGAAAACTAGCACACACTCAACTGCATATTGTATTTCTAATCTTTAAGGCTTTATACAAGTAAATTGCTAGCTGTTTATTAACGTGTTCCTTAGTGGATGACATAAGCAAATACAGTCTGAACAAGGAGGGTTGCCTATGAAATTTTGAAGGTATCAGCTGATTTCTGAGATCACTTAACACAGGACAACAAAGTACAAAGTGGAGTTCACTCTCTGTCGCACTTTTACATAAAGGACAAATAAGGTCACTATCTTTATGTTGCCTGTAACGGTAATAATGCGTAAACAAATCAGAAATTCCAAATCTAAGCTTTGCCATGATACATTTTAAATGTCTATCCATATTCATAGCCAAATAAACTGGTATCGTATGTCTCAAATTAATCTGTCTGTAAAAATCAAAACGATTACTATCTTGGATATGGCTCGACCATTCCTGCCAACGACAGTCGATTAGTCTCGATCGAAGTATACGTAGAAATCCGCTTATATCCTCTACTCCTTGATTTAGCCACACGTAAGCAAAGCCTAAATCATGCAGTTTTATTCTCACCTTTGACACCCAGTTAGTTCTACCTCTATTATCCAAATCATGTAACATGTTGTAGGCTTTCCTTGGCAGTCTTACGTTTTCCATTCGCATTATTTTTAACCAATAAGAAATACATCTGACAATCGAATTCAAATATATCGGATATCGATTAGTTTCAGCATAGAATGAGAGGTGGAGAGAGAGAGTGTGTGTGGGTAGAAGGAGAAGGAGGGAGGAGAGAGAGCGAGAGGTGGAGAGATAGGGGGGAGTGGGTAGAAAGGGGAAGAGAGAGAGAGAGAGTGGAGAGGGCAGAACAAGAGAGAGCGAGAGAGATGGAGAGGGAGAGAGTGAGGGGGGTAGAAAGAGAGGGAGGGGAGAGAAAGAGAAAATGAGAGGTGGAGAGAGAGAGAGTGAGGGTAGAAAGAGAAGGAGGGAGGAGAGAGAAAGAGAGAGCGAGAGGTGGAGAGAGAGAGAGAGAGGGGTAGAAAGAGAGGGAGGGGAGACAGAGAATGAGAGGTGGAGAGAGAAAGAGAGAGAGAGTGAGGGTAGAAAGTGAAGGAGGAAGGAGAGAGAAAGAGGGAGCGAGAGGTAGAGAGAGAGAGAGTGAGGGGTAGAAAGAGAGGGAGGGAGGAGAGAGAAAGAGAAAGGGAGAGGTGGAGAGAGAGAGAGAGAGTGTGTGTGTGTGAGGGTAGAACGAGAGGGAAGGGCAGAAATAGAGGGAGGGAGGGAGAAAGATACAGAGGTGGAGAGAGAGATGGAGGGATGGAGGGGGTAGAAAGAGAAGGAGAGAGAGAAGGAGAGAGAGATGAAATTAAGACGGAAATAACAAATAAATAAATAAATAGATAAATAAATAAATAAATAACGAAAGAAAGTTTCAGTTTCAGTTTCTCAAGGAGGCGTCACAGCGTTCGGACAAATCCATATGCGCTACACCACATCTGCTGGGCAGATGCCTGACAGCAGCATAACCCAACGCGCTTAGTCAGGCCTCGGGTGCATGTTCATATATTTGTTACAACTGGCAAAGTGGATTTTTATCTTTTGTATAATTTTGCCAGAGGACAACACTTTTGTTGCCATGGGTTCTTTTTCAGTGCGCCAAGTGTGTGCTGCACACGGGGGACCTCGTGATCGACGGGCGCAATAGCCGAGTGGTTAAAGCGTTGGACTGTCAATCTGAGGGTCCCGGGTTCGAATCACGGTGACGGCGCCTGGTGGGGTAAAGGGTGGAGATTTTTACGATCTCCCAGGTCAACATATGTGCAGACCTGCTAGTGCCTGAACCCCCTTCGTGTGTATATGCAAGCAGAAGATCAAATACGCACGTTAAAAGATCCTGTAATCCATGTCAGCGTTCGGTGGGTTATGGAAACAAGAATATACCCAGCATGTACACCCCCGAAAACGGAGTATGGCTGCCTACATGGCGGGGTAAAAACGGTCATACACGTAAAAGCCCACTCGTGTGCATACTAGTGAACGCAGAAGAAGAAGAAGAAGTCTCATCCAAATGACGAGACGCTCAGGTTGATTTCCCAGCCAATACTTGAGAGAAAGGATGAGAGCAGGGATTCGAACCCACACCCTCACAGACTCTCTGTGTTGGCAGCTGAGCGTCTTAACCATTCTGCCACCACCAGAGAAGCAAGAAGAAAGGAAGAAGAGAAGAGAGAGAAAGGGAATAAGGAGAGAGAAACTGAGAGAGAAGAGACAGAGAGAGAGAGAGAGGAGAGGAGGGGAGAGGAAAAAAGAGAGAGAGAAAAAGGGTGGTGGTGGTGGTGTAGTAGTAAGAGACTCAAAGAGAGGGTGAGAAGGAGAGACAAGTATCAGTATCAGTAGCTCAAGGAGGCGTCACTGCGTTCGGTCAAATCCATATACGCTACACCACATCTGCCAACGCGCCAACCCAACGGGATAGACAGAGACAAGGAAACAGACAGAAAGAGACAGCGGCAGTCAGAGAGTGAGAGAGAGACAGAGACAGAACAACAGAGATGGACAGACAGACAGACATACATACAGATAAGTAAAATCACATGATAAACCTGTCACTATGATCAATTGCCTTATACACAAAGCATATTGTTTTCTGTGTACGTTTGTCTCTTTTTTTCTCCCTCTGAATTTAGGGTTCATGATCAGTCTTTCCAGGCTTAGTCAACGTAAGAGAGAGATGGACAGAGAGACAGACAGGAGAATGGGATTGAGAGAGAGAGAGAAACAGACAGAGACAGAGAACGAACGAACGAACGAACGAACGAACGAACGATTTTTTTTAATGAGGGAAGTGGAATAAGCATGCGCATGCTTTTTTACGTCCAGCCCTCAGGGCAATGAAACCAAAATACTCGAGAGGTTATAGAAGTACACACAAGACATTCAGATACACTCAAATACACAGTAAACATTTAAAGGTACATAATCATAATGCAATGACAAAAATGTATATAAATATAATAATATAAAAGTGCAACATGAGAGAGAGAGGTGATGATGATGATGATGATGATGGCGATGGCGATGATGAAGTACACACATGACATTCATGATACACACAAATACATACGTAAACATTCAAGAGAGAGACAGAGACTGAGACAGAGAGAGAAAACAAATCGAAAGAAAAAAAAAGAAGAATAAACATGTTTCTGTAAACTTATGTAGGGGTTCCCCCAAGGAATGGAAGATGCATACATCATAATCGAAAGAATCAATTTTGAAACAAGTGTGATCGATTTCAACGTGATATGCATTCTGCATAGCCTTCATGACACTAAGCGTTTTAGAACCACCTCCCTTTGTGTGTTGGAACTGTATTTCAAATATGATTCAGGTCTTGTATCTTGTAGCGCATCAATGACGTTGAAGCAAATTCAATGAATGCTGACGTTTATTCTACAAAACTGCTATGCTGTGGTGCAGTGCTGTACAGTTTTATAGGGTAGTTCTCCGCGAATAGTTTGCAGTCGTTCAGTGTGCATGATGTTCAGTGCAGGTATGAGAGAGACACACACTCGCACACACACACACACACACACACACACACACACACACACACACACACACACACACACACAGGCACGTACACGCACGCAGGCACACACACACACATACACACACATACACATACACATGCACACACACACGCATACACACACACACACACACACACACACACACACACACACACGCACACGCACACACACACACACGCACACACACATACACACACACACACGCGCGCCCGTGAACTTGGAAGACCCTGCAAGCGCTCCAAGGACACCTTGAAGACAAACCTCAAAGCCTGTGACATAGAAATCGCTTCCTGGGAAACTGATGCCCTTGACCGCTCTCGCTGGAGGATGCTGTGCTCTAGTGGCAGAAAGACGTTCGATAACAAGAGAACACTGGCCATTAAGGAGAAGCGCGAGCGAAGGAAGCAGGACTCGACTTCTGGAGACGTTTTCCCTTGCAATACCTGTGGTAAGTGCTGTCCATCCACATTCGGCCTCTTCTCCCATATGAGGACGCACACCGACAGATAAGCCTGCCTGCCTACTCGTCCGTCGGTCCGACGGGAGACTCCATTACATTACATGTTGAGTGAGCGAAAGAAAATTGTCTGTTTTGGTTGAAGCAGACAATAAAATATTATGAACCGAATGGAACTGAATTGGGGTATGGTGCTCTATGACTTCATATCACGTTTTGGGTTTGATGAGGACTTGTTCTTGGTGTACTGATACTGTATATTCGTGTAGACTCGAAAATCCTTTAAGTGCCAAATAAACGTTTGTCAATACTTAAATGATACGGATGTTGTTCACAATAGAAATCTGTCATATGCTATGGATTCTCTAATAATAATTATATTCACTATACACAAAGAGAGATAAGAGTTTCAGAATGGTTTAGTTTACGTCTATACAAGAGATTCTGCATCCACATGTTTGATTTCCTTTAAAAGTTCAACCAAGTGAGTATGAAATATACTGCTTTGGTGTGAAGAGTGCTGTTTCAAGTATCATCGTCAGAATCACAGTTATTTATCATGTAAACCATGAATAAGAATTGTCTCTGTCTCTATTTTCTATCTCTCTCCATTTCTCTGTCTCTTTCTCTGTCTCTGTCTCTTTCATGAGGGGCAATGGCCAATATGAATGAACCATTCATTCATTCATTCATTCATTCATTCATTCATTCTGTCTCTGTCTGTATGTCTGTCTGGTTTTTTTCTCTTTTCAAGTGTTATAATACCCCTTCCCATGCCCACCCCCAGTCCCCTGGTTTTTGAATTGTGGTCCATGGCCAAAGTTCATTAAAACATTTTCGTTCGTTCGTTCGTTCGTTCGCTCTCATCCGTCTAACACGAACGTATCCCCAGTATTCCAGCACAACGCGAAGGAACAGAAATACTCACAATCTTACAATCGCCACACCGACAAACGCGAGAAACATAAATAGTAAGGGCCCATATTCACTTCCACTATCACAACAGACGTCAGAAATATAACTAATAAGAGCCCTTAGTCACGTACTCTATCACAACAAACGTGAGAAACATAAACAACAAGAGAGAGCCTATATTCACTTACGCTAGCCCAACGTGAGTGAGAAGCATAGATATGAGAAGCAATAATCACTTACGCAAGAGGCCATCTCCATAATTATACGCTTTCCCCACACAGACGTGAGTAAACAGAAAGACTAAGAAACCATCTTCACTTACGTCATCTGCAATTCCATCAAACGCCAGTCGGGTGTGTGTGTGTGTGTGTGTGTGTGTGCGGGGGTGGGGTGGGGGGGGTAGGGGGGGGGGTGTCTCTTCTCCAAAGCAGCGATCCGTCACCGTTGTATTTATTCAGCACATAGGAATGTGGCAGAGAGGTCAATACAAAGAGTCCGAGAGGGTGTGGGTTCGAATCCCGCTCTCGCTCTTTCTCCCACGTTTGACTGGAAAATCAAACAAAGCGTCTGGGTTTTTTGGATGAGACGATAAGCCGAGGTCCCGTGTGCAGCACGCACTTGGCGACTTGAAAAAGAACCGACGGGCGCAATAGCCGAGTGGTTAAAGCGTTGGACTGTCAATCTGAGGGTCCCGGGTTCGAATCACGGTGACGGCGCCTGGTGGGTAAAGGGTGGAGATTTTTACGATCTCCCAGGTCAACATATGTGCAGACCTGCTAGTGCCTGAACCCCCTTCGTGTGTATATGCAAGCAGAAGATCAAATACGCACGTTAATGATCCTGTAATCCATGTCAGCGTTCGGTGGGTTATGGAAACAAGAACATACCCAGCATGTACACCCCGGAAAACGGAGTATGGCTGCCTACATGGCGGGGTAAAAACGGTCATACACGTAAAGGCCCACTCGTGTGCATACGAGTGAACGTGGGAATTGCAGCCCACGAACGCAGAAGAAGAAGAAGAAAAAGAACCCATGCAGGGCAACGACAGTGTTGTCCTCTGGCAAAGTTACGTAAAAAGAAATCTACTCTGATAAGCACACAAATATATAAGCATGCACCCAAGGCCTGACAAAGCGCGTTGGGGGTATGCTGCTCGTCAGGCATCTGCCTTGCAGATGTGGTGTAGCTTATATGGATTTGTCCGAACGCAGTGACGCCTCCTTGAGAAACTGAAACTGAAACAAGGCGTAGACACAGAACTGCTGACAGACCTCCGGAGACCGAACAACGCCATGTGCTATGTGTTAACATTGTCATAGCTTTGATTAAGGTTCAAAGGTTCAAAATCATTTTTTTAATCCGAGAAACCCTATTTGGGTACATTGAGACACAAGGATAAAACAGGCCCACATCCCCGAGACGTGCAATCGCACGAAGAAGATATATCTATGTATCTATCTATCTATATCTATATCTATCTATCTATATATATATATATATATATATATATATATATATATATAGATATATATATATATATATATATATATATATATATAAGAATTTTTTTTTTTTTACAAATGGGCGGGGAAGGGGATCTACAAGCAGTGCACATTTTCCTTACAGCTAGCTCCCTTGCCCGTAAACAATTCTTTAATGCTCACATACAGTCGATAATAGATTATGCTTCTACTTTGTGGGACTCTACTAGCGCTAATACTCTAAAACCTCTTGTTAGATTATACAAACCTGCTTTGAAATTAGTTTTATTAAAGTCAAGTTCATTAACTCCTAATGATTATAGGTCACTTAATATCCTCCCACTGGAGCTAAAACTAGACTATGATAAGGCTGTTTTTATGCACAAAATAGTAAGCGGCTACGCACCTCCTTCAGTTATAAACAACTTCTCAGTAAATAACATAAGACATGTACATAAGTTGCACATACCTCGTCCAAATCTTGATCTTTTTAAGTCCAGCCTAACTTACAGCGGGGGAACGTATTGGAATAATTTACCATCACGTTTAAAAAATATTACCAACCACAACAACTTTAAGCAAAATCTAAAAATGTACCTATTCACAAAAATTGACGTCACCTGAAATCCAACATTGCTTTCGACAATTTGTGAGTTCCCTCTCACTCTCTCTTGAGTGGGTGCATTTGTGTGCGTGTGTGTGTGTGTGTGTGTGTGTGTGTGTGTGTGTGTGTGTGTGTGTATTTCATTTTTTTTCTTCTCTTCTTCTTCCTTTTGTGGAATGGCCTTGAATTGTGAAATAATGGTATATTTTGAGTGTGTTTTGATTTTGTGCTCATTTTCGCTTTATTAGCTTTATTCCCTCTTTAGGGCGAGGGCTGGATGTAAAAAAGCATGTTACGTGCTTATCTATTACCCTCGTTAATAAAGATTTTGTCTTTTTGTCTTTGTGGATTTGGTTTTCTGCCCCCACCCCCCACCCCCACCCCCCAACCCCCTCCCCTTACCCCGGGGAAAAGCAGGTCTGATGAAATATTCATCATCAGAACGATTATTCTCTTTCTACTTCTTCTTCTTCTTCTTTGTTCATTGGCTGCAGCTCCCACGTTCAGAGGAGGGGCATTCGAGGCAAGCCCAGAATAACCCCAGTGAAAAGTCCATTTAAAGTATGGAGTGTGGCCTAGAGGTAACGCGTCCGCCTAGAAAGCGAGAGAATCTGAGCGCGCTGGTTCGAATCACAGCTCAGCCGCCGATATTTTCTCCCCCTCCACTAGACCTTGAGTGGTGGTCTGGACGCTAACCATTCGGATGAGACGATAAACCGAGGTCCCGTGTGCAGCATGCACTTAGCGCACGTAAAAGAACCCACAGCAACAAAAGGCTTGTTCCTGGCAAAATTCTGTAGAAAAATCCACTTCGATAGGAAAAAAACAAAAAAACAAATAAAACTGCAGGCAGGGAAAAAAAAGCAACCAAAAAATGGGTGGCGCTGTTAGTATAGCTACGCTCTCTCCCTGGTGGGGAGGAGCCCGAATTTCACACAGAGAAATCTGCTGTGATAAAAAAAAGAAAAATAAATAAATAAATAAATAAAAAAGGGGGTGGGGCAGGTGTGGGCATGGGCAGGATGTTGGAGGCTGTTACACTGGAGATGGATGGCTCATTGATGGGTTTACTTACCTTGCCGTCTGGAGGTGCTGGTTGATGGTGGAGATAATAGCCAGGTACCTCTGATGGCGTCCCCGTTTTAAATCAAGTCTTGCTCAACCAGTTAATTACTCACCATCCACCCGCCGTCTCTGCTCCGTCTCTCCCAATCCCCATCGGATTTTTTTTTTTTTTTTTTTTTTGTTCTTTTTTTTTGTTTTTTTTTCGTTTCTTCTTTTCTTTCCTTTCTGTCGGTCTGTCTGCGTTTCTCTCGATCTCTCCTTGTGTGTGTGTGTGTGTGTGTGTGTGTGTGTGTGTGTGTGTGTGCATGTGTGTGTGCGTGTGTGCGTGTGTGTGTGTGTGTGTGTGTGCGTGTGTGTGTGTGTGTTTGTGTGCATGTGTGTGTGTGTATGTGTGTGATTGTGTGTGTGTGTGTGTTTGTGTGTGTGTGTGTGTCTGTGTGTGTGTGTGTGTGTGTGTGTGTGTGTGATTGTATGTGTGTGTGTGTGTGTGTGTGTGTGTGTGTGTGTGTGTCTGTGTCTGTGTGTGTGTATGTGTGTCTGTGTGTGTGTGGCTGACTGTCTGCCTGTTTCATTTTCTTTCCTTTTCTTTTCAATTCCCTTTCACTCTGTGCTCCATTCTCTCTGTCCCTTCTCGTTTACTTTCCATCCCTCGTTCTCTCCCTCTTGTGTGTTTGTGTACGTGTCTCTCTAACCCTCTCTCATTTACTCTCTCTCTCTCTCCCTCCCTCCCTCACACACACACACACACACACACACACACACGCACACACACACACCACACACGCACGCGCACGCACACACACACACACACACACACACACACACACACACACACACACACACACACACACACACACACGCACGCACGCACGCAAGCACACACACACACACACACACACACACACACACACACACACACACACACACACACACACTCGTACACACACACGCACTCACACACGTACACGTACTCGTACACAGATACTCTCTCTGTGTCTCTCTCTGTATATTTTCTCTGTCTCACCTTTCTCTTTCTCTTTCTTGTTGTCTTTCACTTTCTCTTACCAACTTTCACTTTCGTTCTCTCTCTCTCTCTCTCTCTCTCTCTCTCTCTCTCTCTCTCTCTCTCTCTCTCTCTCTCCTTCTCTCTCCTCTCTCTCCTCTCTCTCTCTCCTTCTCTCTCTCTCTCTGTTCCCATTCTGACATACAGACAAGCAGGCACAGAGACAGACAGACGCACAAACAAGCAGGCACAGAGACGGGCAGACGCACAGAGAGGCAGTCACTGGAAGATGTATGTATGTATGTACGTATGTATGTATATATGTATGTATGATAGTCAGCCGTGTCCGACTATGACCGCCAGAACGACAGAGGAGGCAACTGCTGTCCCAACTAGATATCTGGACTAGAATTTTTATTACAGTGGAGAGTGTTTTGTCCACCAAGTTACATCCCCACTCTCTCGGCCATCAAGGTTTTTTAGGACAGTCGGTCGGCGTTGGGAGATGGTTCCCAAAGGGCCAGCTACCAACCAGCCCCCAAGGCTGCAGTACAAAGAGCTAGTGCAATGTTGCCTCCTAGTTTCACACAGACACTGAGAGAGAGAGAGAGACAGACAGACAGACAGACAGACAGACAGACAGACAAACATATCTATAGGCAGTCCGACACATGGACAGGCAGACACACAGACACGAAAACATTATTTGTATTTTGTATTTGTATTTGTGTTTCTTTTTATCACAACAGATTTCTCTGCGTGAAATTCAGGCTGCTCTCCCCAGGGAGAGCGCGTCGCTACACTACAGCGCCACCCCCCTCCCCCCACCCCACCCCATCACCCACCCTCTTTTTTTTTGTATTTTATTCCTGCATGCAGATTTTTTTTATTTTGTCTTTCCTATCAAAGTGGATTTTTTTTTTGGGGGGGGGTTACAGAATTTTGCCAGGAACATCCCTTTTGTTGCCGTGGGTTCTTTTACGTGCGCTAAGTGCACGTTGCACACGGGACCTCGGTTTGTCGTCTCAACCAAATGACTAGCGTCCAGACCACCACTCAAGGTCTAGTGGAGGGGGAGAAAATACCGGCGGCTGAGCCGTGATTCGAACCAGCGCGCTCAGATTCTCTCGCTTTCCTAGGCGGACGCGTTACCTCTAGGCCATCACTCCACATGATACAGGCAAGCAGACACATGGACAGGCAGACCCACAGATACGCAGACACACAGACACGCAGACACACAGACACACAGACACACAGACACACAGACACACAGACACGCAGACACACAGACACACAGACCTACAGACACGCAGACACACAGACACACAGATACGCAGACACACAAACACACAGACGCACAGACGCGCAGACGCACAGACACGCAGACACACAGACACGCAGACACACAAAAGACAGACACACAGACGCACAGATACGCAGACACACAAAACACAGCAGTGAACGATCTAGACAGGTCTCGCCCGCCGTCAATGATTTTTTTGCTACACTGATCCAATGATACCATGGCCAGTGTGCGTGTTTTTCTCTCTGTCTCTCTCTCTCTGTCTCACTCTCTCTCTCTCTCTCTCTCTCTCTCTCTGTCTGTCTGTCTGTCTCTATTTCTCTTTCTCTCTGTCTGTCTGTCAGCCAGTTTGTCTGTCTCTGTCTCTGTCTATCTGTCTGCCTGTCTGTCTGTCTGTCTGTCTGTCTCTCTCTCTCTCTCTCTCTCTCTCTCTCTCTCTCTCTCTAGCTCTCTCTCTAGCTCTCTCTCTGTCTCTTGTTTCTGTTTCTGCTTCTGAATCTTTGTTTTTTGTCTCTGACTCGGTATTGTTCTATCTCTTTATCTCTGTTTATCTCTCAGTGTCTGTTATCTGTCTGTCGAGTCTGTCTGTCTGTCTGTTTCTCTCCCTCTGTTCCCCACCCTCTCTCTCTCTCTCTGTGATTTATTCACACAGGCACTCACGCAATTCTCCTGACACCCACAGACAACAGAAAGAGAGGGAGAGAGAGAGAGAGAGAGAGAGAGAGAGAGAGAGAGTGTGTGTGTGTGTGTGTGTGTGTGTGTGTGTGTGTGTGTGTGTGTCACAGGTGTTCGGAGTGGACAACCTTATGTCTGGCCTTCAACTCGAACAAAAGTAGGAACATATACTTCATCCACCACTATGTCGTGTGTCTGCAGTTCTGTAACTGATATGATATATATATATATATATATATATATATATATATATATATATATATATATTGACATATATATAGGTAGATAAATAGAAAGGTAACAGGAGGAAGGCGGCGGAATGGTTAATAATCTTGTCTGCCAATAACAGTATCCTTGAAGGTCTGGGTTCGAATACACACAATTGTGAATGTACGCACCTTAAGGCCTATCGCGTCAATCAAGCAGATGTTGTACAGCGTATATGGATTTGTCCGAACGCAGTGTGAGACTTAAACTGAAACAGAGCCACCGTCCATTGTCGGTCAGTGAGCTGGCAAATGCAGAGCGGGAGCAGGTCCAGTTCGCCTATTCCCATGTCGCCTAATTCGTTGATCGTGAACACCACCCTCTATAGCGCCATCAAGAGTTTTAGACTGTTCTATATACCTCGTGCAAGCATTGCACTTTGTGCATGTAAAATGACGCTGCGCATGGCAACTTCTTCTTCTTCTTCTTCTTCTTTTTCTTCTTCTTCTTCTTTGTATTTAATTCTTGAATGCTTGATATAAATTTTCTTCTGTTTCTTCTTCTTCTTCTCCTACTCGCGGTCTTTTGCAAATGCTTGCTTGTACTCAGTCCACTAGCTGCCATGCCATGATGAATGAAAAATTGAATGTATGTGTATGTGTGAACAGTAAGTGCGTGTTTGTGTTTGTGTGTGTTTGAGTGTGTGGGCGTGAATGTGTACGTATGTCTTTGTTGCTTGTTTTATAATTGTGTGTGTGTGTGTGTGTGTGTGTGTGTGTGTGTGTGTGTGTGTGTGTGTGTGTGTGTGTGTGTGTGTGTGTGTGTGTGTGTGTAAGTACCTATGTACATGTAATGTACCAGTTGTTCCAGTTTTTCATCGCTTTGTTACCTTTAATAGACTATTCAAGTTCCTATTCTTATTCGTCGTTCTTATTATTTTATTTTATTTCAGTTTATTTCTTTATTTTTATGTTTTGTGTCGTTCGTTCTTTATTTTTTATGTTTTGTGTCGTTAAATGGGCAGAATTGTAAAAAGGCCTTTACTGTGCCTAATTCTTTACCCATTAAAGATTCAATCAATCAATCAATCTTCTTCTTCTTCTTCTTCTTCTTCTTCTTCTTCTTCTTCTTCTTCTTCTTCTTCTTCTTCTTCTTCTTCTTCGTTCGTGGGCTGCAACTCCCACGTTCACTCGTATGTGCACGAGTGGGCTTTTACGTGTGTGACCGTGTTTTACCCCGCCATGTATGCAGCCATACTCCGCTTTCGGGGGATGCATACTGGGTATGTTCTTGTTTCCATAACCCCACCGAACGCTGACATGGATTACAGGGTCTTAAACGTGAGTATTTGATCTTTTGCTTGCGAATGCACACGAAGGGGGGTTCAGGCATTAGAAGGTCTGCACATAATTATGTTGATCTGAAAGATCGGAAAAATCACTATCCTTTCAGGTGCCGTCACCTAGATTAATAATAATGATAATAATAATAATAATAATAATAATAATAATAATAATAATGAATATTTGGACGCCCTATCTCCGGAGAGCCCAAAGCGCTTAGAAATACAACTACACATACATATATTGATGCAGATACACTTCATAACATTTATTTGCCTATATGCACTACAAAAAACAGGTCACACACACACACACACACACACACACACACACACACACCAGGCATTCATACCGATACAGCCCCATTCCTCTCACCACCCACCAACAATCGCAGACCGACACACAGGGCGGGAAAACTAATCATCAGTAACAACTGTGGAAAAGGTGAGTTTTGAGAACTGAACTGAATGAGGACAAAGACTGAGCGTGTCGGTCTGAATAAGGGAGTTTGTTTCAGATGACAGATCCAATGAAAAAGAAAGCACGTTCCCCATGGAGTTTCTTCCGCCTGTTTGGTGTGCGAAAAATGCGAGTGTCACAGGAGGAACGCAGAGACGGAGACGGAATATAGATCTGGAGGAGTTCCTGAAGATAAGGATGAGCAGAGCCAGAGATAACATTATAACAAATAGTGGCAATCTTGTATTGAATTCTGAAAGAAACAGGCAGCCAGTGCAGTTCTGCGAGAAAAGGTGAGAGGTGTGGTCACGTTTGCGTGCCTTGAAGACAAAGCGGGCAGCAGAATTCATCACTTTTTTGACTCACTTGTGTAAACAAAGTGAGTCTATGTTTTAACCCGGTGTTCGGTTGTGTGTGTGTGTGTGTGTGTGTGTGTGTGTGTGTGTGTGTGTGTGTGTGTGTGTGTGTGTGTGTCCGTGGTAAACTTTAACATTGACATTTTCTCTGCAAATACTTTGTCCGTTGACACCAAATTAGGCATAAAAATAGGACAAATTCAGTTCTTTCCAGTCATCTTGTTTAAAACAATATTGCACCTATGGGATGGGCACAAAAAAAATTAAAAAATGAAGCCTAATTATATGCAAACTGCATTTACTGTTATATTTATATTTTTTGTATTCTCTAAACTTGGCACTTTGATCTGATAGTCTGACCCAACAACAAGAGCAGTCATTATTATCATTTTTTGTTCAAACAGGAACGTCTTTTGCTAAGCATGCAAGTTTTATTTATTTTGCAAACGTTTTGGTGCAGATGGTAAAAAAGGGATTTTTACTCTGTAATTAATGCTAGGGGACTTAATTTGCTTTAAACTGATCTTTCTCATCTTAAACATAACATTTTGAAATTATACTTAATACATAAAAAGCTTGGATTGGTTTTTTTAAGTGTATCACAAGTGAGTCTTGAAGGCCTTGCCTCTCTTGTTTTAATTGTTTCGAAGCCAGGACCCTCGGATTGAAAGTCCAACGCTTTAACCACTTGGCTATTGCGCCCGTCAGCATAGGCAACAAAAAGGATTGTTTCCTTGTAAAATTCTGAAGACAAAATCTACTTTGATAGTGAAACAAATACCTTCACCTTCACATATCCCTTAACTCTCTACATACGAACGGCGAAAGAGACGACGTTAACAGCGTTTCACCCCAATTACCATCATCAGTTTCAGTTTCAGTTTCACTTTCTCAAGGAGGCGTCACTGCGTTCGGACAAATCCATACACGCTACACCACATCTGTTGAGCAGATGCCTGACCAGCAGCATAACCCAACGCGCTTAGTCAGGCCTTGAGTGCATGCTTACATATTTGTGTACCTATGAAAGTGGATTTCATTTTACGTAATTTCGCCAGAGGACAACACTCTCGTTGCCATGGGTTCTTTTTCAGTGCGCCAAGTGCGTGCTGCACACGGGACCTCGGTTTATCGTCTCATCCGAAAGACTAGACGCTCAGTTTGATTTTCCAGTCAAACTTAGGAGAAAGGGCGAGAGCGGGATTCGAACCCACACCCTCACGGACTCTCTGTATTGGCAGCTGAGCGTCTTAACCATTCTGCCACCTTCCTCCTTATCGTCATCAAAATATTTCAAGCGGAAGGCTCTTATACTGAAGACGTGAATGTTGACAAAGAATACCACAATTCTGACGACGGAAGCTAAAGGTTGGGTCATTGAGACACCCACTGGACATCCGAGGGGTCTGTGTAGAGGAGAAGAGAGGACTGGCCGTACTGAGTGAGTTAACCCAGCGGAGGGTCGTCTGGGCATCGCAAATGATTTCCAGACCAGTTCCCTCTATCGGAGACAAAATACACGGGGGGACGAAAATGCTAACAAACAAAATAATTGGCTCTCTCATTGCAGTAGCGACAGCGCATTCGTTGGGTAGAGAGCAGTCAGAATTTCGTTTCGAGAAATCAGTCACTGATTGTTGTCGAATCATTCTTCGCTTTGATGAACAGCACCATCCTACCTCTGCCACCCACTCGTTTCCAAACAATCACACAGACACACACACACACACACACACACACACACACGCACACACACACACACACACACACACACACACACACACACACACACACACACACACACACACACACGTACACACAGACGCGCGCGCGCGCACGCACACACACACACACGCACACACGCACGCACGCACGCACGCACGCACGCACACACGCACACACACACACACACACACACACACACACACACTGACTGACTGACAGACAGACAGAGAGAGGCGCACACTGGCCAGGGTATCATTGGAGCAGTGTTGCAAAAATCATTGACGGCGGGCGAGACCTGTCTGGGTCGTTCACTTTTTGTGTTTTGTGTGTCTGCCTGCCCATGTTTCTTCTTGCTTATATGTTTGTCTGTCTGTCTGTCTGTCTGTCTGTCTCACACACACACACACACACACACACACACACACACACACACACACACACACACACACAGACGCGCGCGCGCACACACACACACACACACACACACACACACACACACACACACACACAGGCACCCACTCTGGAAATTGACCATCGACAGCAAAAGCCACAGGATAAACTGAAAGTGAAATAAAAACCTGGCCATGTTTTTTTGTTTTGTTTTGTTTTGTTTGTTTTTGTTTTTCTTTCTTTTTTTTTCTTTTTTCAAACGCCCTTCGAACACAAGAGGGGGCCCATCTCAAACCTGACAGTCAAAGTGAGCTAAAAACGGCACGGTGGTTTTAAATAAATCAATTCAGCGATAACAACATTTTAAAAGAAGAAAAGTATAAAAAAAAATAATAATAATAAAAAAAAGTGTGTCTGCAATTTGTCTTCATTAACGTGTCAACCTGTTCGAACGTCCGACCTGGCAAACCCTTTTCCGTCATCCCTAAAGCCCCATCCCCCAAACCCTTCCACTCCAATCCCCCTCACCTCCCCACCCCCCACCGCCCTCTCTCTCTCTCTCTCTCTCTCCACCACCACCACTACCACTTCTTAACCCACCCCCACCCCCTCCTACCACCACCACCACCACGTCTAAATCCAACCCACACAAGGTCAAAATCATGTTCCAAGATACCGAATCGGTCGCTTTTTGAAAAAAAAAAAAGTTATGACGATGCGAGGTCACGTTCGTTTTCAGTTTCAAGGAAATTTCTCATCTTGGGCAACAACAACAAACACAAAAACAAAAACAAAAAAAATTGCTGTGTCTGTGAACGTTACTGTTTGGAGAAAAATACTCTTTCGGTTTCAGTTCCAAGTAGGTGTCATAGCGCGAGTACAGATCTATATACTGTACTCCACGGCCCAATGATGGAGTCTCCCGTCGGACCGACGGATGAGTAGTCAAGCAGGCTTATCTGTCGGTGTGTGTCCTCATATGGGAGAAGAGGTCGATTCTGGATGCGCAGCACTTCCCACATGTGTTGCAATGGAAAACGTCACCAGAAGTTAGAGCCCTGCTTCCTTCGCTCTCGCTTCTCCTTAATGGCCAGCGTTCTCTTGTTTTCAAACGTCTTTATGCCACTAGAGCACAGCATCCTCCAGCGAGAGCGGTCAAGGGCATGTTTCCCAGCCCGGAAGCGATGTCTATGTCACAGGCTTTGAGGTTTGTCTTCAAGGCGTCCTTGAAGCGCTTGCAGGGCCTTCCAAGTTCACAAACAAAGATAAGATAAGATGAGAATAACTTTATTATCTCCAACTGGAGAAATTTAGTCAGGTGCATAATCACAACATAGACAAGTAAACAACATGGGGACCATAACTGTAAAAGTCAACAACAGCTTTTACGAATATTACGAAGATACAGTGCTTAACCTTCGCACAAACCCAACGTGCTGGTAAGGCTTTGAGAGCCTACCCCCCCCCCCCCCCACACACACACACACACACACACACACACACACACCTTTTTTAACATTATTTGGAACAAAAATTAGTTTATTGCAACCAAACGCTCATGTTTTCAGTTCAACCAACTGCCAGGAGCATCTTCTCCATGGCTTTTGACATGTTAAAGGTAAATTTAAATACTTGACATGATCCTTCAACTGAAAGGAGAAAAAAAAATAATAATAAAATAAAAACACCCACAAAGCAAAACAAACGGAAATATTGCTGGAATTTTGTATTTCTTTTTATCACAACAGATTTCTCTATGTGGAATTCGGGCTGCTCTCCCCAGGGAGAACGCGTCGCTATGCTACAGCGCCACCCATTATTTTTTTTAAATTTTTTTAATACTTTTTCCTGCGTGCAGTATTATTTGTTTTTCCTATCGAAGTGGATTTTTCTACAGAATTTTGCCAGGAACAACCCCTTTGTTGCCGTGGGTTCTTTTACGTGCGCTAAGTGCATGCTGCACACGGGACCTCGGTTTATCGTCTCATCCGAATGACTAGCGTCCAGACCACCACTCAAGGTCTAGTGGAGGGGGAGAAATTATCGGTGGCTGAGCCGTGATTCGAACCAGCGAGCTCGGATTCTCTCGCTTCCTAGGCGGACGCGTTACCTCTGGGCCATCACTCGACATAATGTTGGATCGAAACTGTCCGCATGAATACACTGGCCAAAAACGACAGTTGTACATTGCCAGAACAAAGAAACGATCGATTATAATTGCCGCGCATGAAGAAACTGGCCCAGTCATTGTGTGTGTGTTTATGTTTTTTCTTCTTTCGTGTTGCATGATATTGAAGACGATGGATAATGCCATTGGGAAGATCTGTTATAAGGAAATGGAAAAAAAAAAGGAAATGAAAATAAAGAAGAGAGAGGGGAAAAAAAAAGATAACAGAAAGAAAGGAGAAAAATGATGACGGAAGAAAAAGAAGGGAATAAAAAGAAGAAAAAAAAACGAAAAAAAGAAGAAGAAAAAAAAGAGAGAAAGAAAAAAAAAGAAACGAAAATCTTCCATGGATGCTGAGACAACCCTGCATTTTTGCAGAACTTGAACGCATCCTCTGATTTCTCCTTAAAAAAAAAAAAAAAAAAAAAAAAAAAAAAAAAAGACTTGGCGCAAAATTACAGTTGCATTTTTCCCACAACAAAAAACAACAACAACAACAATGTTTCAAGTGACATTCTGAATAATTACTGTTCACAAATACTGTTTTAGTTCTACCTTTCACTACTTTTATCATCTTTCTTCCCCGGGTCATCTGTGTTCATTATCATGTTCAGCTCTGTGTATTAATGTGTGCGTGTGTGCACGTGGTTGGTGTGGTGTGATGGTTGTGTGTGTGTGTGTGTGTGTGTGTGTGTGTGTGTGTGTGTGTGTGTGTGTGTGTGTTTACGTATGCATGCACATGTGTGTGTGTGTGTGTGTGTGTGTGTGTGTGTGTGTGTGTGTGTGTGTGTGTGTGTGTGTATTTATGGATGCATGTATATGTGTGTGTGTGTGTATGTGTGTGTGTGTGTACGTGTACGTGTGTGTGTGTGTGTGTGTGTGTGTGTACGTGTGTGTATGTGTGTGTGTGTGTGTGTGTGTGTGTGTCTGTGTGTGTGTGTGTGTGTGTGTGTGTGTGTGTGTGTGCGCGCGCCAGAACGCAATGTTGTATCACAAGATAGGTACCATCAAGGAATGCATCAACGCATAAATGCACCAAAAACACACCAAACACAAACATGCAAGGGTACACAGGCAGGTCCATAGCAACCAACAATAAAACTCAATGTTCATGGCATGACACAATACTAATAGGCAGAATAACAAACGAGACAGCTGAGCTGGTGGCCGTCCTGATGGCATTAGATTAGCTTGTTCAACTGTCAACACCGATACAGTATTATATTATCCTCTGTGTTGATTCTCAGTCAGCTTAATTAACTCACTCAGTACGGCCAGTCCTCTGTTCTCCTCTACACAGACCCCTCGGATGTCCAGTGGGTGTCTGAATGACCCAACCTTTAGCTCCCGTCGTCAGAATTGTGGTATTCTTTGTCAACATTCACCTCTTCAGTATAAGAGCCTTCCGCTTGCAATATTTTGATGATGGTAATTGGGCTTAAGCGCTGTTAACGTCGTCTCTTTCGCCGTTCGTATGGAGAGAGTTTTAAAAAAACACAAAAAAAAAACAAAATACAAAAAAAAACGTTTTGCTTCTTTCTGAGAATGATCAGGGAGAATATTTATTATCTGAAATGAAACCCGCTCTCTCCAGCCGTATGTCACCCATACACAACACAATAGTTTAACGACCTATTGGTATTTGTTGTTCGTGGCTGTGGTCTTTTTTATTTATTTATTTATTATTATTATTATTATTATTATTATTATTATTATTATTATTATTATTATTATTACTGTTTTATTTATTTATTTATTTTTTTTTTTTTTGTACGCTTATAGTTGACTTCATCAAGTTTTTGCGCCTTATACATATTATTATTAGTAGTAGTAGTAGTTCTTTTTTATGTATTTATCTATTATTTATTAACTTTTTTTTCTCAAGGCCTGACTAAGCGCGTTGGGTTACGCAGCTGGTCAGGCATCTGCTTGGCAAATGTGGTGTAGCGTATATGGATTTGTCCGAACGCAGTGACACGCCTCCTTGAGCTAATGAAACTGAAACTGAAACTGAACTGGCTGTGGTCTTTTTCCATGAGAAGTGGTTTGGTCGAGGTGTTGGTCCTGTGCACACTCTCTTGTTTATTGTCCGTTATTATTATTATTATTATTATTATTATTATTATTATCATAACACAACTTGGATCATCACATGAAAGGCAAAGCAGACAGTGTAAAGGGCTATCATCGGTCACGCAAAGTGGACCTCTGGATGATGATTTTGTAAAACGACACGACACGTTTTGTTTGTTTGTTGTTGTTTTTTTATCAGAGCTAGACATCACACCGTTTCAAGCAAGAGTTCCTCGCTGTAAACCTTGAAGAGAACTTTATTCCTCCTCTGAGGATCCTAGGGAGTGAGATGGATAGAGGGGGGGTAAGGGGTGATGAGGATGGTGGGGGACGGGGGATAGGCTTGGGGGAAAGTGATGGAGTTCACTCTGTCTGTCTGTCTGTCTGTCTGTCTCTGTTTCTTTCTCCCTCTGTCTGTATCTCCGTCCGTCTGATTGTCTGTCTGTCTGTCTCTCTCTGTCTCTGTCTCTGTCTCTGTCTCTCTCTCTCTCTCTCTCTCTCTCTCTCTCTCACTCTATTTCACACTTTATCTCTTTCTCATCCAATTCTTTCTCTCTCATGTTCTATCTCTCCTCTGTCTCCCTTCTCTCTGTCTCTGTCTTTCTCTCTCTTTCTCTGTCTCTCTCTTTCCCGCTTCCCTCTCCCTGTCTCTGTCTGTCACTGTCTCTGTCTGTCACTGTCTCTGTCTCTCTCTCTCTGTGTCACACCGTTTCAAGCAAGAGTTCCTCGCCGTATAAACTTGAAGAGAAGTTTATTCCTCCTCTGGGGATCCTAGGGAGTGAGATGGATAGAGGGGGGGTAAGGGGTGACGAGGATGGTGGGGGACGGGGGATAGGCTTGGGGGAAAGTGATGGAGTTCACTCTGTCTGTCTGTCTGTCTGTCTGTCTCTGTTTCTTTCTCCCTCTGTCTGTATGTCCGTCCGTCTGTCTCTCAGTCTGTCTCTCTCTCTCTCTCACTCACTCAATCTCACACTTTATCTCTTTCTCTCCAATTCTTTCTCTCTCATGTTCTATCTCTCCTCTGTCTCCCTTCTCTCTGTCTCTGTCTTTCTCTCTCTCTTTCTCTGTCTCTCTCTCCCGCTTCCCTCTCCCTGTTTCTGTCTGTCACTGTCTCTCTCTCTCTGTCTCTCTGTCTCTGTCTCTCTCTCTGTCTCCCTGTCTCTGTCTCTCTCTGTCTCTCTGTCTGTCTCTCTGTGTCTGTGTCTGTGTCTGTGTCTGTCTGTCTGTCTGTCTGTCTCTCTCTCTCTCTCTCTCTCTCTCTGTCACACCGTTTCAAGCAATAGTTCCTCGCCACAAACCTAAAGAGAACTTTATTCCTCCTCTGGGGATCCTATGGAGTGAGATGGATAGAAGGGGGGTAAGGGGTGACGAGGATGGTGGGGGACGGGGGATAGGCTTGGGGGAAAGGGCGTGGAGATTGGTGGTGGATGTAAAACAGTGATGGAGTTCACTCTGTCTGTCTGTCTGTCTGTCTCTGTGTCTCTTTCTCCCTCTGTCTGTCTGTCCGTCCGTCTGTCTGTCAGTCCTACTCTCTCTTTCAGACTGAGCCCTTGTTACTCTCCCCTTGTCCGATGTGCGGTCATTTAAGGGAGGATGAATTACATTTTTTTTTTAGTTGTAAAGCTTATGACGATATTCCAGAAAAATGTGTTGTATTTAAAACAAATTTAGCAAAGAATGAAGATATTTTTGGAGTGCTTAATCTAAATCAGGAAACATCCACTACAGTCACTTGCAAAATATATTGCCGAAGCGAATAACATGCGACGAAAAAAACAACAATCATAAAATAGTATCAGGTGTTGCTCATTGTGAAAATTGAAATCTGTGTTGTCATTCTCGTATGGAAAATATGTATGTTATACATTTATACATGTTTTTTTGGTTTTTATTTCTCACTACATGCCATTACTTTGAATGGATGGTCGAACTGCACTTTGTTACAGAGATTGATTGATTTCGTTTTGGCTTTGGTTTTCATCAATATTATTACTATTGATGCATGTTGTTATTTGTATTATGAACCCCCATGTCATTAGGGCTGTAAAGCTATTGACATTAAAGTGTTCAGTGTTCAGTGTTCACTCACTCACTCACTCACTCTCTCACAGTTTATCTCTTTCTCTCTTATTCTCTCTCTATCATGTTCTGTCTCTCCTCTGTCTCCCATCTCTCTTTCTCTGTCTCTCTGTGTGTCTTCTCTCTCCTGCTTCCCTCTCCCTGTCTCTGTCTGTCACTGTCTCTACCTCTCTCTCTCTGTCACACCGTTTCAAGCAAGAGTTCCAAGCCGTTAACTTGAAGAGAAGTTTACTCCTGCTTGGGGGATCCAAGGGAGTGAGATGGAAAGAGGGGGTAGGGGTGGGTGGGTGGTGATGTTAAGACGGGGGTGGTGGTGCGGGGGGTGGGGGTGGGGGGGGAGCGTGGGGGAGATTGGTGGTCGGTGTAAGATGGATGTAAGGCTCAGTGATGAAGCTCTCTCTGTTTCGTTCTGTCTCTGTCTGTCTGTCTGTCTGTCTGTCTGTCTGTCTGTCTGTCTGTCTCTCTCTCTCTCTCTCTCTCTCTCTCTCTCTCTATATATATATATATATATATCACACTTTTTCTCTTTCTCTCTTTCTCTCCCCCTCCCTCTCTCTCTCTCTCTCTCTCTCTCTCTCTCTCTCTCTCTCTCTCTCTATATATATATATATATATATATATATATATATATATATATATCACACTTTTTCTCTTTCTCTCTTTCTCTCCCCCTCCCTCTCTTTCTCTCTCTCTCTCTTTCTCTCTCCCTCCCTCTGTCTCTGTCTTTCTCTCTTTCTTTCTTTCTCTCTCTCTCTCTCTCTTTCTCTTATGTCTCTCCCACTTTCCTCCAGCTGTCTCTGTCTCCCTGTCTCTGTTTGTGACAGTCTCTGTCTGTCTAGCTGTCTGTCTGTCTGTCTGTCTCTCTCTATCTATCTCACACTTTATCTCTTTCTTTCACTTTGTCTTTTTTTTCTTTTTTTTTTTAATCGACGAAGGCTACTTGCTGACGTTGTCACTGAAGCTTTAAAACGCCGTGCCGCAGCAAGCTTTTCTTGACAGATCTCAGATGGCTTCTGTGTTCGGCGGGCGGTTTGAACAACACGGCCGAGTTTTGATTCCGCTCTCAATTTCCGCATGTGACTTGAGCCGTGTTTGGCAGGTCATGTCACACCGTTTCAAATAAGCGTTCTCCCCCCGCTGTATAACTCTGAAGAGAAGTTCATTCCTCCTTCGGAATGATGAATTGGGTAAAGGGGTTAGGTGTGGCTGGGTGACTGGGTGAGGGAGAGGTGGGGGTGGGTGCAAGGAGGGGGAGGGGGGGGGGCGGGGCAGGGGGTAGGTAGACGAGGGGAGGAATGTGGAAGAGATTGGTGGTAGGTGTAAAATGGATTAGAATGATGGAGTTCGCTCTGTCTCTCTCTGTCTCTGTCTGTCTCTTTCTCTCTGTTACTCTGTCTCTGTCTCTCTGTCTGTCTCTCTCTCTGTCATTGTCTGTCTGTCTGTATGTCTGTCTCTCTCTCTCTCTCTCTCCCCCTCCCTCCCTCCCTTCCTTCTGTCTCTGTCTCTGTGTCTTTCATTCTCTCTCTCTCTCTCTCTCTCTCTCTCTCTCTCTCTCTCTCTCCTCCCCTCTCTCTCTCTCTCTCTCTCTCTATATATATATATATATATATATGTGTGTGTGTGTGTGTGTGTGTGTGTGTGTGTGTGTGTGTGTGTGTGTGTGTGTGTGTGTGTGTCTATCACTCACTCATTTAGTGACGGGTAAGTGCAAGAATCAGACGGAACTATTTGAAATCTGATTGGTATGATACGTATAGTACCTTTAAGACTATTTTTGAGAAACAAAGAAATAAAATATGTTTATGATAATTATGGATACATATTCCTTTTCGGTTTGCCATTACTCAGCTGAGATGGACTCGCACACCGACGGGCGCAATAGCCGAGTGGTTAAAGCGTTGGACTTTCAATCGGAGGGTCCCGGGTTCGAATCACGGTGACGGCGCCTGGTGGGTAAAGGGTGGAGATTTTTCCGATCTCCCAGGTCAACATAATAAATTATGTGCAGACCTGCTAGTGCCTGAACCCCCCTCGTGTGTATACGCAAGCAGAAGATCAAATACGCACGTTAAAGATCCTGTAATCCATGTCAGCGTTCCGTGGGTTATGGAAACAAGAACATACCCCAACATGCACACCCCCGAAAGCGGAGTATGGCTGCCTACACGGCGGGGTAAAAACGGTCATACACGTAAAAGCCCACTCGTGTGCATACGAGCGAACGTGGGAGTTGCAGCCCACGAATGCAGAAGAAGAAGAAGAAGAAGAAGTCAGACACTCGCCACAGGGGAGACACAATCCCGTCAGGAAGGGAAGGAAGGCCGGACGATGACGCACCGTCATCAACGGGTGTGACGTCACGCCAGGCGGAGGATTGGGGGGGAGTGGGGAGTGGGGTGTGGGGGTGGGGGTTTTCAGAGTTGGAGAGGGTCCTGGTCCCCCATGTTGCACCGTGAGAGAGCAGTAGTAAAGCCCGTGGAGACCTGTCGCTGACATCCGTCTTGAACCCCCCCCCCCCCTCTTCTGTGTGTGTGTGTGTGTGTGTGTGTGTGTGTGTGTGTGTGTGTGTGTGTGTGTGTGTGTCCTTCCTTTCCTCTTCAGCTATTTCTGTCGGAACACGACCATAAACGTTGTCTATGTTGTTGTCAGTATAGTCCAGCTTACCTAGAAGGGTGTAAAAAAATAAAAATAAAAAAAAATAAAAAAAGAATAAAATATCTATATATATTTTTTTTAGGGTAAAAAAGAAGATAAGCAGATGGGGACTCTCCTTGAACCTTGTTTATGAGCTACGATTTAGCTCCCCTTGCCAGATATTACTTCCCCCTTCTGTCCCACTTCTCGAAAGACCTACTGGTCGATAGTTGTCTCCCCACCTTTTTTTTTTTTTTTTTTTTTTTTGTCTTCAGGTGGACTGGCGTGATGATGATGAGAGTATTGCTTTGCCAAGGGACTTCGTTCGGGCATTTGTGTGTTCAAGATTTGCTTCTTATCGGAGAAAGTAAAAAAAAAAAAAAAAAAGAAGAGTCTGATCCCTAAGATCTTTGTTGTTCATAACTTTGTGGATAAAAGGATTGCTTTTTATTTATCGGAAACAGACAGCAGAGGGTTCTGATCACCTTGGGAATCTTTGTTGTTCACAACTTTGTGTTTCAAGGCTTGCTTTTTATGGGAGAAAGACAAAAATGGTGGAGCGTTTTCTAATTACCTTGGGAATCTTTGTTGTTCACAACTGTGTGTTTCAAGGTTTGCTTTTTATTGGAGAAAGAAAAAAATGGTGGAGCATTTTCTAATCACCTTGGGATCTTTGTTGTTCACAACTCTGTGTTTCAAGGTTAGCTTTTTATGGGAGAAAGAAAAACGGTGGAGCATTTTCTAATCACCTTGGGATCTTTGTTGTTCACAACTCTGTGTTTCAAGGTTTGCTTTTTACGGGAGAAAGAAAAAATGGTGGAGCATTTTCTAATCACCTTGGAATCTTTGTTGTTCACAACTGTGTGTTTCAAGGTTTGCTTTTTTATGGGAGAAAGAAAAACGGTGGAACATTTTTTAATCACCTTGGAATCTTTGTTGTTCACAACTCTGTGTTTCAAGGTTTGCTTTTTATGGGAGAAAGAAAAAAAACGGTGGAGCATTTTCTAATCACCTTGGAATCTTTGTTGTTCACAACTTTGTGTTTCAAGGTTTGCTTTTTATGGGAGAAAGAAAAAAACGGTGGAGCATTTTTTTAATCACCTTGGAATCTTTGTTGTTCACAACTGTGTGTTTCAAGGTTTGCTTTTTATGGGAGAAAGAAAAATGGTCGAGCATTTTTTAATCACCTTGGGAATCTTTGTTGTTCACAACTGTGTGTTTCAAGGTTTGCTTTTTATGGGAGAAAGAAAAAAACGGTGGAGCATTTTCTAATCACCTTGGAATCTTTGTTGTTCACAACTGTGTGTTTCAAGGTTTGCTTTTTATGGGAGAAAGAAAAAATGGTGGAGCATTTTCTAATCACCTTGGAATCTTTGTTGCTCACAACTCTGTGTTTCAAGGTTTGCTTTTTATGGGAGAAAGAAAAAACGGTGGAGCATTTTCTAATCACCTTGGAATCTTTGTTGTTCACAACTTTGTGTTTCAAGGTTTGCTTTTTATGGGAGAAAGAAAAAACGGTGGAGCATTTTCTAATCACCTTGGAATCTTTGTTGTTCACAACTGTGTGTTTCAAGGTTTGCTTTTTATGGGAGAAAGAAAAAACGGTGGAGCATTTTCTAATCACCTTGGAATCTTTGTTGTTCACAACTTTGTGTTTCAAGGTTTGCTTTTTATGGGAGAAAGAAAAAACGGTGGAGCATTTTCTAATCACCTTGGAATCTTTGTTGTTCACAACTGTGTGTTTCAAGGTTTGCTTTTTATGGGAGAAAGAAAAAAATGGTGGAGCATTTTCTAATCACCTTGGAATCTTTGTTGCTCACAACTGTGTGTTTCAAGGTTTGCTTTTTATAGGAGAAAGAAAAAACGGTGGAGCATTTTCTAATCACCTTGGAATCTTTGTTGTTCACAACTCTGTGTTTCAAGGTTTGCTTTTTATGGGAGAAAGAAAAAACGGTGGAGCATTTTTTAATCACCTTGGAATCTTTGTTGTTCACAACTCTGTGTTTCAAGGTTTGCTTTTTATGGGAGAAAGAAAAAAACGGTGGAGCATTTTCTAATCACCTTGGGATCTTTGTTGTTCACAATTTTGTGTTTCAAGGTTTGCTTTTTATGGGAGAAAGAAAAAAATGGTGGAGCATTTTATTATCACCTTGGAATCTTTGTTGTTCACAACTTTGTGTTTCAAGGTTTGCTTTTTATGGGAGAAAGAAAAAAACGGTGGAGCATTTTCTAATCACCTTGGAATCTTTGTTGCTCACAACTGTGTGTTTCAAGGTTTGCTTTTTATGGGAGAAAGAAAAAAAATGGTGGAGCACTTTCTAATCACCTTGGGATCTTTGTTGTTCACAACTTTGTGTTTCAAGGTTTGCTTTTTATGGGAGAAAGAAAAAAACGGTGGAGCATTTTTTTAATCACCTTGGAATCTTTGTTGTTCACAACTCTGTGTTTCAAGGTTTGCTTTTTATGGGAGAAAGAAAAAAACGGTGGAGCATTTTCTAATCACCTTGGAATCTTTGTTGTTCACAACTGTGTGTTTCAAGGTTTGCTTTTTATGGGAGAAAGAAAAATGGTGGAGCATTTTTTAATCACCTTGGGAATCTTTGTTGTTCACAACTGTGTGTTTCAAGGTTTGCTTTTTATGGGAGAAAGAAAAAATGGTGGAGCATTTTCTAATCACCTTGGAATCTTTGTTGCTCACAACTCTGTGTTTCAAGGTTTGCTTTTTATGGGAGAAAGAAAAAACGGTGGAGCATTTTCTAATCACCTTGGAATCTTTGTTGTTCACAACTTTGTGTTTCAAGGTTTGCTTTTTATGGGAGAAAGAAAAAAACGGTGGAGCATTTTCTAATCACCTTGCAATCTTTGTTGTTCACAACTTTGTGTTTCAAGGTTTGCTTTTTATGGGAGAAAGAAAAAACGGTGGAGCATTTTCTAATCACCTTGGAATCTTTGTTGTTCACAACTGTGTGTTTCAAGGTTTGCTTTTTATGGGAGAAAGAAAAAAATGGTGGAGCATTTTCTAATCACCTTGGAATCTTTGTTGCTCACAACTGTGTGTTTCAAGGTTTGCTTTTTATAGGAGAAAGAAAAAACGGTGGAGCATTTTCTAATCACCTTGGAATCTTTGTTGTTCACAACTCTGTGTTTCAAGGTTTGCTTTTTATGGGAGAAAGAAAAAACGGTGGAGCATTTTTTAATCACCTTGGAATCTTTGTTGTTCACAACTCTGTGTTTCAAGGTTTGCTTTTTATGGGAGAAAGAAAAAAACGGTGGAGCATTTTTTAATCACCTTGGAATTTTTGTTGTTCACAACTCTGTGTTTCAAGGTTTGCTTTTTATGGGAGAAAGAAAAAAACGGTGGAGCATTTTCTAATCACCTTGGGATCTTTGTTGTTCACAATTTTGTGTTTCAAGGTTTGCTTTTTATGGGAGAAAGAAAAAAAATGGTGGAGCATTTTATTATCACCTTGGAATCTTTGTTGTTCACAACTTTGTGTTTCAAGGTTTGCTTTTTATGGGAGAAAGAAAAAAACGGTGGAGCATTTTCTAATCACCTTGGAATCTTTGTTGCTCACAACTGTGTGTTTCAAGGTTTGCTTTTTATGGGAGAAAGAAAAAAATGGTGGAGCATTTTCTAATCACCTTGGGATCTTTGTTGTTCACAACTCTGTGTTTCAAGGTTTGCTTTTTATGGGAGAAAGAAAAAAACGGTGGAGCATTTTCTAATCACCTTGGGAATCTTTGTTATTCACAACTCTGTGTTTCAAGGTTTGCTTTTTATGGGAGAAAGAAAAACGGTGGAGCATTTTTTAATCACCTTGGGAATCTTTGTTGTTCACAACTGTGTGTTTCAAGGTTTGCTTTTTATGGGAGAAAGAAAAAAATGGTGGAGCATTTTCTAATCACCTTGGGATCTTTGTTGTTCACAACTCTGTGTTTCAAGGTTTGCTTTTTATGGGAGAAAGAAAAAAACGGTGGAGCATTTTCTAATCACCTTGGAATCTTTGTTGTTCACAACTTTGTGTTTCAAGGTTTGCTTTTTATGGGAGAAAGAAAAAAACGGTGGAGCATTTTTTTAATCACCTTGGAATCTTTGTTGTTCACAACTGTGTGTTTCAAGGTTTGCTTTTTATGGGAGAAAGAAAAATGGTCGAGCATTTTTTAATCACCTTGGGAATCTTTGTTGTTCACAACTGTGTGTTTCAAGGTTTGCTTTTTATGGGAGAAAGAAAAAAACGGTGGAGCATTTTCTAATCACCTTGGAATCTTTGTTGTTCACAACTGTGTGTTTCAAGGTTTGCTTTTTATGGGAGAAAGAAAAAATGGTGGAGCATTTTCTAATCACCTTGGAATCTTTGTTGCTCACAACTCTGTGTTTCAAGGTTTGCTTTTTATGGGAGAAAGAAAAAACGGTGGAGCATTTTCTAATCACCTTGGAATCTTTGTTGTTCACAACTTTGTGTTTCAAGGTTTGCTTTTTATGGGAGAAAGAAAAAACGGTGGAGCATTTTCTAATCACCTTGGAATCTTTGTTGTTCACAACTGTGTGTTTCAAGGTTTGCTTTTTATGGGAGAAAGAAAAAACGGTGGAGCATTTTCTAATCACCTTGGAATCTTTGTTGTTCACAACTTTGTGTTTCAAGGTTTGCTTTTTATGGGAGAAAGAAAAAACGGTGGAGCATTTTCTAATCACCTTGGAATCTTTGTTGTTCACAACTGTGTGTTTCAAGGTTTGCTTTTTATGGGAGAAAGAAAAAAATGGTGGAGCATTTTCTAATCACCTTGGAATCTTTGTTGCTCACAACTGTGTGTTTCAAGGTTTGCTTTTTATAGGAGAAAGAAAAAACGGTGGAGCATTTTCTAATCACCTTGGAATCTTTGTTGTTCACAACTCTGTGTTTCAAGGTTTGCTTTTTATGGGAGAAAGAAAAAACGGTGGAGCATTTTTTAATCACCTTGGAATCTTTGTTGTTCACAACTCTGTGTTTCAAGGTTTGCTTTTTATGGGAGAAAGAAAAAAACGGTGGAGCATTTTCTAATCACCTTGGGATCTTTGTTGTTCACAATTTTGTGTTTCAAGGTTTGCTTTTTATGGGAGAAAGAAAAAAATGGTGGAGCATTTTATTATCACCTTGGAATCTTTGTTGTTCACAACTTTGTGTTTCAAGGTTTGCTTTTTATGGGAGAAAGAAAAAAACGGTGGAGCATTTTCTAATCACCTTGGAATCTTTGTTGCTCACAACTGTGTGTTTCAAGGTTTGCTTTTTATGGGAGAAAGAAAAAAAATGGTGGAGCACTTTCTAATCACCTTGGGATCTTTGTTGTTCACAACTTTGTGTTTCAAGGTTTGCTTTTTATGGGAGAAAGAAAAAAACGGTGGAGCATTTTTTTAATCACCTTGGAATCTTTGTTGTTCACAACTCTGTGTTTCAAGGTTTGCTTTTTATGGGAGAAAGAAAAAAACGGTGGAGCATTTTCTAATCACCTTGGAATCTTTGTTGTTCACAACTGTGTGTTTCAAGGTTTGCTTTTTATGGGAGAAAGAAAAATGGTGGAGCATTTTTTAATCACCTTGGGAATCTTTGTTGTTCACAACTGTGTGTTTCAAGGTTTGCTTTTTATGGGAGAAAGAAAAAACGGTGGAGCATTTTCTAATCACCTTGGAATCTGTGTTGTTCACAACTGTGTGTTTCAAGGTTTGCTTTTTATGGGAGAAAGAAAAAATGGTGGAGCATTTTCTAATCACCTTGGAATCTTTGTTGCTCACAACTCTGTGTTTCAAGGTTTGCTTTTTATGGGAGAAAGAAAAAACGGTGGAGCATTTTCTAATCACCTTGGAATCTTTGTTGTTCACAACTTTGTGTTTCAAGGTTTGCTTTTTATGGGAGAAAGAAAAAAACGGTGGAGCATTTTCTAATCACCTTGCAATCTTTGTTGTTCACAACTTTGTGTTTCAAGGTTTGCTTTTTATGGGAGAAAGAAAAAACGGTGGAGCATTTTCTAATCACCTTGGAATCTTTGTTGTTCACAACTGTGTGTTTCAAGGTTTGCTTTTTATGGGAGAAAGAAAAAAATGGTGGAGCATTTTCTAATCACCTTGGAATCTTTGTTGCTCACAACTGTGTGTTTCAAGGTTTGCTTTTTATAGGAGAAAGAAAAAACGGTGGAGCATTTTCTAATCACCTTGGAATCTTTGTTGTTCACAACTCTGTGTTTCAAGGTTTGCTTTTTATGGGAGAAAGAAAAAACGGTGGAGCATTTTTTAATCACCTTGGAATCTTTGTTGTTCACAACTCTGTGTTTCAAGGTTTGCTTTTTATGGGAGAAAGAAAAAAACGGTGGAGCATTTTTTAATCACCTTGGAATTTTTGTTGTTCACAACTCTGTGTTTCAAGGTTTGCTTTTTATGGGAGAAAGAAAAAAACGGTGGAGCATTTTCTAATCACCTTGGGATCTTTGTTGTTCACAATTTTGTGTTTCAAGGTTTGCTTTTTATGGGAGAAAGAAAAAAAATGGTGGAGCATTTTATTATCACCTTGGAATCTTTGTTGTTCACAACTTTGTGTTTCAAGGTTTGCTTTTTATGGGAGAAAGAAAAAAACGGTGGAGCATTTTCTAATCACCTTGGAATCTTTGTTGCTCACAACTGTGTGTTTCAAGGTTTGCTTTTTATGGGAGAAAGAAAAAAAATGGTGGAGCACTTTCTAATCACCTTGGGATCTTTGTTGTTCACAACTTTGTGTTTCAAGGTTTGCTTTTTATGGGAGAAAGAAAAAAACGGTGGAGCATTTTCTAATCACCTTGGAATCTTTGTTGTTCACAACTGTGTGTTTCAAGGTTTGCTTTTTATGGGAGAAAGAAAAATGGTGGAGCATTTTTTAATCACCTTGGGAATCTTTGTTGTTCACAACTGTGTGTTTCAAGGTTTGCTTTTTATGGGAGAAAGAAAAAACGGTGGAGCATTTTCTAATCACCTTGGAATCTGTGTTGTTCACAACTGTGTGTTTCAAGGTTTGCTTTTTATGGGAGAAAGAAAAAATGGTGGAGCATTTTCTAATCACCTTGGAATCTTTGTTGCTCACAACTCTGTGTTTCAAGGTTTGCTTTTTATGGGAGAAAGAAAAAACGGTGGAGCATTTTCTAATCACCTTGGAATCTTTGTTGTTCACAACTTTGTGTTTCAAGGTTTGCTTTTTATGGGAGAAAGAAAAAAACGGTGGAGCATTTTCTAATCACCTTGCAATCTTTGTTGTTCACAACTTTGTGTTTCAAGGTTTGCTTTTTATGGGAGAAAGAAAAAACGGTGGAGCATTTTCTAATCACCTTGGAATCTTTGTTGTTCACAACTGTGTGTTTCAAGGTTTGCTTTTTATGGGAGAAAGAAAAAAATGGTGGAGCATTTTCTAATCACCTTGGAATCTTTGTTGCTCACAACTGTGTGTTTCAAGGTTTGCTTTTTATAGGAGAAAGAAAAAACGGTGGAGCATTTTCTAATCACCTTGGAATCTTTGTTGTTCACAACTCTGTGTTTCAAGGTTTGCTTTTTATGGGAGAAAGAAAAAACGGTGGAGCATTTTTTAATCACCTTGGAATCTTTGTTGTTCACAACTCTGTGTTTCAAGGTTTGCTTTTTATGGGAGAAAGAAAAAAACGGTGGAGCATTTTTTAATCACCTTGGAATTTTTGTTGTTCACAACTCTGTGTTTCAAGGTTTGCTTTTTATGGGAGAAAGAAAAAAACGGTGGAGCATTTTCTAATCACCTTGGGATCTTTGTTGTTCACAATTTTGTGTTTCAAGGTTTGCTTTTTATGGGAGAAAGAAAAAAAATGGTGGAGCATTTTATTATCACCTTGGAATCTTTGTTGTTCACAACTTTGTGTTTCAAGGTTTGCTTTTTATGGGAGAAAGAAAAAAACGGTGGAGCATTTTCTAATCACCTTGGAATCTTTGTTGCTCACAACTGTGTGTTTCAAGGTTTGCTTTTTATGGGAGAAAGAAAAAAAATGGTGGAGCACTTTCTAATCACCTTGGGATCTTTGTTGTTCACAACTTTGTGTTTCAAGGTTTGCTTTTTATGGGAGAAAGAAAAAAACGGTGGAGCATTTTCTAATCACCTTGGAATCTTTGTTGTTCACAACTGTGTGTTTCAAGGTTTGCTTTTTATGGGAGAAAGAAAAATGGTGGAGCATTTTTTAATCACCTTGGGAATCTTTGTTGTTCACAACTGTGTGTTTCAAGGTTTGCTTTTTATGGGAGAAAGAAAAAAACGGTGGAGCATTTTCTAATCACCTTGGAATCTGTGTTGTTCACAACTGTGTGTTTCAAGGTTTGCTTTTCATGGGAGAAAGAAAAAATGGTGGAGCATTTTCTAATCACCTTGGAATCTTTGTTGCTCACAACTCTGTGTTTCAAGGTTTGCTTTTTATGGGAGAAAGAAAAAACGGTGGAGCATTTTCTAATCACCTTGGAATCTTTGTTGTTCACAACGCTGTGTTTCAAGGTTTGCTTTTTATGGGAGAAAGAAAAAAAACGGTGGAGCATTTTCTAATCACCTTGCAATCTTTGTTGTTCACAACTTTGTGTTTCAAGGTTTGCTTTTTATGGGAGAAAGAAAAAACGGTGGAGCATTTTCTAATCACCTTGGAATCTTTGTTGTTCACAACTGTGTGTTTCAAGGTTTGCTTTTTATGGGAGAAAGAAAAAAATGGTGGAGCATTTTCTAATCACCTTGGAAGCTTTGTTGCTCACAACTGTGTGTTTCAAGGTTTGCTTTTTATAGGAGAAAGAAAAAACGGTGGAGCATTTTCTAATCACCTTGGAATCTTTGTTGTTCACAACTGTGTGTTTCAAGGTTTGCTTTTTATGGGAGAAAGAAAAAAAATGGTGGAGCACTTTCTAATCACCTTGGGATCTTTGTTGTTCACAACTCTGTGTTTCAAGGTTTGCTTTTTATGTGAGAAAGAAAAAAAATGGTGGAGCATTTTCTAATTACCTTGGGATCTTTGTTGTTCACAACGCTGTGTTTCAAGGTTTGCTTTTTATGGGAGAAAGAAAAAACGGTGGAGCATTTTTTAATCACCTTGGAATCTTTGTTGTTCACAACTCTGTGTTTCAAGGTTTGCTTTTTATGGGAGAAAGAAAAAAACGGTGGAGCATTTTTTAATCACCTTGGAATTTTTGTTGTTCACAACTCTGTGTTTCAAGGTTTGCTTTTTATGGGAGAAAGAAAAAAACGGTGGAGCATTTTCTAATCACCTTGGGATCTTTGTTGTTCACAATTCTGTGTTTCAAGGTTTGCTTTTTATGGGAGAAAGAAAAAAAATGGTGGAGCATTTTATTATCACCTTGGAATCTTTGTTGTTCACAACTTTGTGTTTCAAGGTTTGCTTTTTATGGGAGAAAGAAAAAAACGGTGGAGCATTTTCTAATCACCTTGGAATCTTTGTTGCTCACAACTGTGTGTTTCAAGGTTTGCTTTTTATGGGAGAAAGAAAAAAAATGGTGGAGCACTTTCTAATCACCTTGGGATCTTTGTTGTTCACAACTCTGTGTTTCAAGGTTTGCTTTTTATGTGAGAAAGAAAAAAAATGGTGGAGCATTTTCTAATTACCTTGGGATCTTTGTTGTTCACAACGCTGTGTTTCAAGGTTTGCTTTTTATGGGAGAAAGAAAAAATGGTGGAGCATTTTCTAATCACCTTGGGAATCTTTGTTGTTCACAACTCTGTGTTTCAAGGTTTGCTTTTTATGGGAGAAAGAAAAAAATGGTGGAGCATTTTCTAATCACCTTGCGATCTTTGTTGTTCACAACTCTGTGTTTCAAGGTTTTCTTTTTATGGGAGAAAGAAAAAAACGGTGGAGCATTTTATTATCACCTTGGAATCTTTGCTGTTCACAACTTTGTGTTTCAAGGTTTGCTTTTTATGGGAGAAAGAAAAAACGGTGGAGCATTTTCTAATCACCTCGGAATCTTTGTTGTTCACAACTCTGTGTTTCAAGGTTTGCTTTTTATGGGAGAAAGAAAAAAACGGTGGAGCATTTTTTAATCACCTTGGAATCTTTGTTGTTCACGACTCTGTGTTTCAAGGTTTGCTTTTTATGGGAGAAAGAAAAACGGTGGAGCATTTTCTAATCACCTTGGGAATCTTTGTTGTTCACAACTTTGTGTTTCAAGGTTTGCTTTTTATGGGAGAAAGAAAAAAATGGTGGAGTATTTTCTAATCACCTTGGAATCTTTGTTATTCACAACTTTGTGTTTCAAGGTTTGCTTTTTATGGGAGAAAGAAAAAAACGGTGGAGCATTTTCTAATCACCTTGGAATCTTTGTTGTTCACAACTTTGTGTTTCAAGGTTTGCTTTTTATGGGAGAAAGAAAAAACGGTGGAGCATTTTCTAATCACCTTGGAATCTTTGTTGTTCACAACTTTGTGTTTCAAGGTTTGCTTTTTATGGGAGAAAGAAAAAACGGTGGAGCATTTTCTAATCACCTTGGAATCTTTGTTGCTCACAACTGTGTTTCAAGGTTTGCTTTTATGGGAGAAAGAAAAAAAATGGTGGAGCATTTTCTAATCACCTTGGAATCTTTGTTTTTCACAACTCTGTATTTCAAGGTTTGCTTTTTATGGGAGAAAGAAAAAACGGTGGAGCATTTTCTAATCACCTTGGAATCTTTGTTGTTTACAACTGTGTGTTTCAAGGTTTGCTTTTTATGGGAGAAAGAAAAAATGGTGGAGCATTTTCTAATCACCTTGGGAATCTTTGTTGTTCACAACTCTGTGTTTCAAGGTTTGCTTTTTATGGGAGAAAGAAAAAAATGGTGGAGCATTTTCTAATCACCTTGGGATCTTTGTTGTTCACAACTCTGTGTTTCAAGGTTTGCTTTTTATGGGAGAAAGAAAAAAACGGTGGAGCATTTTTGTTATCACCTTGGCATCTTTGCTGTTCACAACTTTGTGTTTCAAGGTTTGCTTTTTATGGGAGAAAGAAAAAACGGTGGAGCATTTTCTAATCACCTTGGAATCTTTGTTGTTCACAACTCTGTGTTTCAAGGTTTGCTTTTTATGGGAGAAAGAAAAAAACGGTGGAGCATTTTTTAATCACCTTGGAATCTTTGTTGTTCACGACTCTGTGTTTCAAGGTTTGCTTTTTATGGGAGAAAGAAAAACGGTGGAGCATTTTCTAATCACCTTGGGAATCTTTGTTGTTCACAACTTTGTGTTTCAAGGTTTGCTTTTTATGGGAGAAAGAAAAAAATGGTGGAGCATTTTCTAATCACCTTGGAATCTTTGTTATTCACAACTTTGTTTTTCAAGGTTTGCTTTTTATGGGAGAAAGAAAAAAACGGTGGAGCATTTTCTAATCACCTTGGAATCTTTGTTGTTCACAACTTTGTGTTTCAAGGTTTGCTTTTTATGGGCGAAAGAAAAAACGGTGGAGCATTTTCTAATCACCTTGGAATCTTTGTTGTTCACAACTTTGTGTTTCAAGGTTTGCTTTTTATGGGAGAAAGAAAAAACGGTGGAGCATTTTTTAATCACCTTGGAATCTTTGTTGTTCACAACTGTGTGTTTCAAGGTTTGCTTTTTATGGGAGAAAGAAAAAAACGGTGGAGCATTTTTTAATGACCTTGGAATCTTTGTTTTTCACAACTCTGTGTTTCAAGGTTTGCTTTTTATGGGAGAAAGAAAAAACGGTGGAGCATTTTCTAATCACCTTGGAATCTTTGTTGTTCACAACTTTGTGTTTCAAGGTTTGCTTTTTATGGGAGAAAGAAAAAACGGTGGAGCATTTTTTAATCACCTTGGAATCTTTGTTGTTCACAACTGTGTGTTTCAAGGTTTGCTTTTTATGGGAGAAAGAAAAAAACGGTGGAGCATTTTTTAATGACCTTGGAATCTTTGTTTTTCACAACTCTGTGTTTCAAGGTTTGCTTTTTATGGGGGAAAGAAAAAAACGGTGGAGCATTTTATTATCCCCTTGGAATCTTTGTTGTTCACAACTGTGTGTTTCAAGGTTTGCTTTTTATGGGAGAAAGAAAAAAACGGTGGAGCATTTTCTAATCACCTTGGAATCTTTGTTGCTCACAACTGTGTGTTTCAAGGTTTGCTTTTATGGGAGAAAGAAAAAAAATGGTGGAGCATTTTCTAATCACCTTGGAATCTTTGTTTTTCACAACTCTGTATTTCAAGGTTTGCTTTTTATGGGAGAAAGAAAAAACGGTGGAGCATTTTCTAATCACCTTGGAATCTTTGTTGTTTACAACTGTGTGTTTCAAGGTTTGCTTTTTATGGGAGAAAGAAAAAAACGGTGGAGCATTTTCTAATCACCTTTGAATCTTTGTTGCTCACAACTTTGTGTTTCAAGGTTTGCTTTTTATGGGAGAAAGAAAAAATGGTGGAGCATTTTTTAATCACCTTGGGATCTTTGTTGTTCACAACTCTGTGTTTCAAGGTTTGCTTCTCATCGGAGGCAGAAAAACTGAGGTGTATGTTTTCCATAGGATCTTTGTTGCTCATAACTTTGTGTTTCAAGGTTTGCTTCTTATCGGAGGCAGAAAAGCAGGAGGCTGTTCTCCTTAGGATTTTTTTGTTGTTGTTGTTGTTTTGTTTTGTTGTTGTTTTTGTTTGTTGTTGTTGTTTTTTTGTTATTTTCAAGTTTGTGTTTCAATGTTTGCTTCTTATCGGAGACAGAAAAACTAAGGGAGTCTGTTCTCCTTGGATCTATGTTGTTCATTACCTTGTGGTTCAAGGTTTGCTTTTTTTTTTTTTTTTTTTTTTGCTGCCCCATCATCTGCACCGTTTCAATGGCATTACTCCCACGCCGCTCATTTAGATTCCCCCATGCACGGCCACACCCGTGTTCGTCCGTCACAGTTCCAGCGTCGGCAGTCCACAGGGAACCATCGCTGTTAGGTCGCCAGGAGGCCACACACCAGAGGAGACCCTGCACTGCTGCTGAGTCACTTCGGTGGTGTTCAGTAGTGCCTGTTCTGTTTTAACGTACTTAGGACACAGGTTTGCTTTTTTTTCTGGGACAGAAAAAAAAAGCAGGTGAGCCTGTTCTCCTGAAGATTTTGTTGTCCATAATTTTGTTTTTCAGGGTTTGCTTCTTATCGGAGACAGAAAAATAGAGGAGTTTGTTCTCCTCAGAATCCTTTTTGTTCATAACTTTGTGTTTCAAGACATCTTCTTCCCTTTGTGTTTCAAGGTTCGCTTTTGATGGGAGACAGAAAAACACCTCCAGAGAAGTCTCTTCTCCTCAGCATGCGTGTAGCTCATTCCTTTCTTATCCATTCTCACCGGTGATCTGAAAGTTGTTGTCCATTCCTTTCTCATGCATTCTTTATGAATGATTAGTCAGCCGTGTACGACTATGACCATCAGAACAGCAGAGGAGGCTATTTGGGCAAGAATTTGATTACAGTGGAGAGAGTCTTTGCACTTTCTTACCGGTAATCCGAAAGATATTGTCGAGTCTTTTTCTTATCCATTTTAACCGGTAATCTGAACGTTGCAGTCCATTCCTTTCTTATTCATTCTCATCGGTAATCAGAAAGATGTTGTTCATCACTCCTTCCTTATCCATTCTTACCGATGACCTGAAAGGTGAAGGAGCTCTTTGGTGTGTATGGTGTGGCAAACCTCTCAGTTTGGTTTAAATAATCTTTAATTATTCAACAATACACATGATTAAAATGCAATGAATGACAAAAGAGCATCAACAAGCTTAAAGCTTATACTGTGCTCACAACGTTGCACTTCAGTTTTATCATGACGGCTGATGAACCATATTATGACTTGTATCAAATAACATTCATAAACAGTAAGTAATGAAATAATGAAATAAAACAAATAAACAAACAGTACATAATATAGTAAAATAATGCTAATATCAATATTAACATGAGATTAAATTTATTATCACCAGAGTAATTGGCCTAATAGAAGAAAAACACGAAGAAGAAGAAGAAAATTTAGAAGAATGGTGGGTAAGGTGGTGGGGGAGGGGGAACAGAGGGGAGAGGAGAAATTCTAACAGATCATTGGCCAATCCATTCAACTTTGAATATTTGGTCAGTCAAATAAATCCAACAAGTATTTATGCATTGATTCTATCAACTACAGACATCTGATTATGACATTGTTTTGCTGAAAGAAATAAAGGGCCGTATGAGAAGAAGTGGGAGACCAGTGTAACTGGAAAAAAACCTGTCACTTACAAAAACGATTGAAAGGAACAAAAACGAAGTTCAGAGAAAAACTACCCAGCCTTAATGTAGTTTGGTTGATATATGAAAACAGATAGACAGAATCAGACGGAGAGACACACAGACATACAGAAAGAAAGAAGGAAATGCTGCAAATGACGCTTCCTTCTTTCTGAATATAATAATAATAATAATAGTAGTAGTAGTAGTAGTAACAATAATAATAATAATAATAATGATAATAATAATAATAATAATAATAATAATAATAATAATAATAATAATAATGATAATAATGATAGTATTTATATAGCGCTGAATCTTGTGCGGAGACAAATCAAAGCGCTTTCACACCAGTCATTCACACGCATGCATAACTCTAAAACTGAAGACAAGGAAGAGGCAAGGGAGGGAGGCTACATTGGAAAGAGGTGGGTTTTATATGAAACTTAAGACGTAGACTTTTGTTTGGTTTTGCCTGAAACTAATCTAATCAGATGGAGATACTTTCTATGAATGGTTTACGAATGGGTTATCAAACCAAGCATGTGATTTGAAACCATGGAAAGAAGGAAGACAGACACAGAGAGAGAGAGGGGGGTGGGGGGGATCAGAAATATTTAACTGCAAGGTCTGTTTTGGAAAGAGGGACATAGCTGCATGTGACATAGACACACAAAACACCGTAAATGAAGGGGGGGGGGGGATAACCAACATCATGGATATAACATGTCGGAACTGAACAGTAGGCAAATACAAATTTTAGTTTGTGACATTTTCATTTGAAAAACAGTTATACATCATGTAGTTTTCTTTTTCCTTTTCTTCTCCCTCTTCTTCTTTTTTGAGAGAGAGATACAGAGAGAGAGAGAAAGACTGAAAACCATGCCAAATAGTAGAGTCGACAGATTAACCCTTTCACTGCCAAACTCGCATTTATGCAGCAGGTAGGTAGAGGACCCATATCACTGAAAAGTGACCAGATCATGGGTCTGTTATCCATGAACCTACTGCTCTTTATGTTCGATGGTAAGACAGGCCATATTTTCTACACATCACAGGGGGAATCCTCAGCTAGTTTTAAACACCATATTTTCTGTGTTCATAGCACAAGGGAATTTTTAACTCCAAATCGACCGGCAGTGGAAGGGTTAAAGGGGGAGAGAAAGAAGGGGTGGCGGAGAGACAGAGACAGACAGAGAGAGAGAGACTAATAAACAGAGACACGTGGAAACAGACAGACACATGGCGTAAGAGACGAAGATTGAAGCAGACATTAACTCTCTCCATACGAACGGCGAAAGAGACGACGTTAACAGCGTTTCACCCCAATTACCACCATCAAAATATTGCAAGCGGAAGGCTCTTATACTGAAGAGGTGAATGTTGACAAAGAATACCACAATTCTGACGACGGAAGCTGAAGGTTGGGTCATTCAGACACCCACTGGACATCCGAGGGGTCTGTGTAGAGGAGAAGAGAGGACTGGCCGTACTGAGTGAGTTAAAGGGGGAGAGAAAGAAGGGGTGGAGGAGAGGCAGAAACAGACACAGAGAGAGACTAATAAACAGAGACACATGGAAACAGACAGACACATGGCGACAGAGAGGCGTAAGAGACGAAGATTGAAGCAGACATTAACGCGCAGAGAGAGAGAGAGACGGACAGACAGCAGTGGTGGCGAGACGTGTACATGGAAAGCGCATTAAGCTTGGGAAACAAGTGAGTGAAACTTCAGTGGCCACGGGCACGAACAACCAGAGACTCTGTGACGCTGACAGGAAAGGAGCAGCAGTACCAGTGGCGACGCCGCGCCCACCCACACCGCTTTCACGAAATAGGATCACTTCCGTCCGCGCATGCGTCAAGTGACAGGCTTCTGCACCTACACTGTCACCTCAGTGACGCATTCACTGCCGGCGGGCAAACCCATAGTCGCCGTCCCATAATGATTCGCAGTCAACTCTGACGCTGGAAGTGGAAGAGAAAGATGGTGACGAGAAAAGATCTGCCGGACTCGTTCAGGACTCGTTTCAACCTTACCCAACTACCTGTCACTTTATTTCAGCCGAGTCCAGACTTCTTACACGTTCGGTTGGAAAGTGTTTATAATGTCACTGCATGCGCGCACACCGTGGAGTGATGGCCTAGAAGTAACGCGTCTGCTTAGTGAAGCGAGATAATCTGAGCGCACTGGTTCGAATCACGGCTCAGCCGCCGATATTGTCTCCTCCTCCACCAGACCTTGGGTGGTGGTCTGGACGCTAGTCATTTGGATGAGACGATAAACCGAGGTCCCGTGTGCAGCATGCGCTTAGCGCACGTAAAAGAACACACGGCAACAAAAGGGTTGTTCCTGGCAAAATTCTGCAGAAAAATGCACTTCGATAGGAAAAACAAATAAAACTGCGCGCAGGAAAAAAACAAACAAAAATATGGGTGGAGCTGTCGTGTAGCGACGCGCTCTCCCTGGGGAGAGCAGCCCGAATTTCACACAGAGGAATCTGTTGTGATAAAAAGAAATACAAATACAAATATTCGCTGTCACCACCACCACCACCCCCCCCCCCCCGGCCCCCCACCTCCCAATGAGAAAAAGAGCTAAGACGATATACGAAGATAATATAAGAAAGAGAAGACTAAGAAGAGAAGACATAATAGAAGAGAAGATATAAAAAGACAAGTAATGGAGAAAAGACAGTGCCTGGAATGACACAAACAAATGTCATTTGATGAGAAAATAAATACACGATCTCTCTCTTTCACTCCCTCTCTCTCTCACTCTCTTTCACTCTCTCTCTCCCTCCCTCCCTTCCCCTCTCTCTCCTTCTCTCTGTGTGTGTGCCAGATATAAGATTATTATAATCAATTATGTGATTATATGCATAAGATTATTATTCATTATATTTCGTTTGTGTGTGTGTGTGTGTGTGTGTGTGTGTGTGTGTGTGTGTGCGTGTGTGTGTGCGCGCGTGCGTGTTTGTGTGTGTGTGTGTGTGTGTGTGTCTGTGTCTGTCTGTCTGTCTGTCTGTGCCTGTGTGTGTATGTCCCTCTCTCTCTCTCTCTCTCTCTCTCTCTCTCTCTCTCTCCCTCTCTGCCAGACAGGCCCCAGGCTTGCCCCATTGTGAGCTTTCATCACGGCAAAGATTGTGGCTGACCCCCCGTGGCATCAGACAGAGAAGGAGTACATGGCATTACTGAGTACCGACCACTGAGCTGATTGAGCTCGATGGTACCAACCCATTCTGTGTACTCTGTGGGCCCATTATTTCAAGGGGGAGAGAGAGAGAGAGAGAGAGAGAGAGAGAGCCTTAAAGTCACCTCCCGTTCCCCCCCAACTCCCCCGGCAATGGAAAACTCTCCCTATGGAACCGTCGATATTGTGTGTGTGTGTGTGTGTGTGTGTGTGTGTGTGTGTGTGTGTGTGTGAGTGTGTGTGTGTGTGTGTGTGTGTGTGTGTGTGTGTGTGTGTGTGTGTGTGATGACTTTATGTAATTATTCATTTTCCATAAATAAAAACAACAACTGACAAATAGACTCTTCAGTTTGCTTATAAAGCACACAGAAGTACTAACGATGCTATCCTAACTCTCCTTCATAATGCTTTCCTTCATTTGAATAACACGGGATCTTTTGTTCGTATCCTTTTTGTTGACTTATCTTCTGCTTTTAACACAATACAACCTCATCTCCTTGCCCTCAAACTGCTAGGCTTGGATGTTGATACGAAGATTACTCTTTGGATAGTAAGTTTTCTTCTCAATAGAACTCAGCCCGTCCGCTTTCATTCTGCCCACTCTTCTCTAAACTCTACTTCTACTGGTGCACCCCAAGGTACAGTGCTGTCCCCTGTTCTATTTACACTGCAGAGGCACGGAGGAAACTCCTGTCATAAAATATTCTGATGATTCAGCTATTGAAAATCTGTCCAACTCTGATGCTGTTTGTTTCAGTGAAATTAAAAAGTTATGTTCTTGGTGTGAGGAAAACTATCTGGATCTCAACGTATTGAAAACAAAAGAAATGTTAATAGATTTTCGGAAAGACCCCTTGCCTGTAGCTAACCTTGTTATTAATGGTCAAACAGTGGAGAGGGTCAATGAATATAGATATTTAGGGACCATCTTAGACAATAAGCTGACTTTTGACAGAAATGTTGATTCCATTCATAAGAAATGTCAATCTAGAATTTTTTGTTTACAGAAGCTTAGAAATGTTGGTATAAATTCAACTATTCTTCAAAGTTGTCATCGATGTTGTATCGAGTTCGTGCTTACAGTTTCATTTATGTGCTGGTATGGAAGTTTGGGAGTGAGGAGTAAGCGTGTTTTGAACGATGTCATGAGTGTATGCAGTAAAATTGTGGGAGTGAAACAAGCTAGTATGCAAGAGCTGTATGAAAGTCGAGTGGTTTAAAAAAAGCAGGCAAATAGCAACTGACGACACACATATTTTAGCAAAGTATTATGAGCTATAGCCATCAAGACGACGCTACAGAACTTTTAAGTGGAAATCCAGAGGTCTGAAGACTTTTATTCCACGTTCAATCCACCTTTTAAATTCTTGAGAACTGTGTGTGTGTGTGTGTGTGTGTGCGCGTGCGTGCGTGCGCGTGCGCGCACTCTCATGTGAGACGTGTGAAAGTCCGTGCATGATAGGTTGTACCTTGTTCTAGTTGTGTGTGTGTGTGTGTGTGTGTGTGTGTGTGTGTGTGTGTGTGTGTGTGTGTGTGTGTGTGTGTGTGTGTGTGTTTACTGAGCTTAAAAACATGACAGTTGGTTATTATAAATGTGCAATATATAGGATGTATAATGTGCACTATGCAGGATGAATGTACAATGGAATATGTCTAATGCTAACGTCCATATTCTAAATATATCTCTGTTAATAATTACG
>NC_134885.1:30863288-30873288 GCF_041734735.1 Babylonia areolata
TACTGTCATCTAAGCTGTCAAACGAAGAAAGAAAAAGATTTTTTTGATTTTTTTTGAAGCTCATCTTTCTCCTCCCTTGCCCCCTGCAGCCCCCCCCCCTCACCCCCGCCCCAACTTCCCCCTTCCCCTTCTACTACCTCAACCACCCTTTGTGTCACCTGAGCATTTCATAGAGAAAATAAAACCTTAGTAATTATTTTTTTTCTGATCTAAAGCTTTTAAAATCTTTTTTTTCCCCTGAACGCTTTGAAAAAAAAAAGTAAAAACCTTAGCAGTTTCCTTTTTCTTCTGATGTAAGCTTTGAAATAATAAAACCTTAGCAATTATCGGGTTGTTTTGTTTGTTTGTTTGTTGTTGTTGTTGTTTTTTTTTGGGGGGGGTGGTGTGTGTGTGTGGGGGGGGTGGTTCCCCTTCTGATCTAACGCTTTAAACCTGAGCAATTAGCTTTTGTCTGACCTAACGCTTTGAAAAAAAAAAACTACCAAAACTTTAGCAATTATCTTTTTTTTTTCTTGACCTAATGCTTTAAAAAATAAAAGCCTTAGCAATTATCGTTTTGTTTTCTTTTTGTTTGTTGGTTTGTGTGTGTGTGTGTGTGTGTGTGTGTGTGTGTGTGTGTGTGTGTGTGAGTGTGTGTGTGTGTGTGTGTGTGTGTGTGTGTGTGTGTGTGTGTGTGTGTGTGTGTGTGTGTGTGTGTGTGTGTGTGTGTGTGTGTGTGTTTTCTGAAGCTTTGAAAGAAACATTTTATTATTGCTCACAATATTATCTTCCCCCTTACCCCCCACCCCCCAACCCCCCCTGATCTAACGTCTCTCACCTCATCCTCAACCTTCTAGTACATCTCTGTTCTGTCTCTGTGCCACACGTGTCCTTTCATCCATCTGTCTCCATGAACTCTATTGTGAATCGTATTGGCTTTTCTTGTCACAACGAGTTTCCCTGTATTAACTCACTCAGTACGGTCAGTCCTCTCTTCTCCTCTACACAGACCCCTCGGATGTCCAGTGGGTGTCTGAATGACCCAACCTTTAGCTTCCGTCGTCGGAATTGTGGTATTCTTTGTCAACATTCACCTCTTCAGTATAAGAGCCTCCCGCTTGCAATATTTTGATGATGGTAATTGGGGTGAAACGCTGTTAACGTCGTTTCTTTCGCCGTTCGTATAGAGAGAGTTAAAATTCGGGCTGCACAGCCTGTAATGTACACATCGCCATAGTGTAGCACTTCCTCTTTTTTTTCTTTCAGCTTGTGTATTTCTTTTTCTACCAAAATGAATATTTCTGCACACATTTTTTTTAAAACCAGGGAAAACCCTTTTGTTGCCATGGATTCTTTTACCTGCGCTAAGTGTGTGATGGTACACAAACCTCGATTATTCGTCTCATCCGAATGACTGTAGCTTCCGGATCACCACTGCTCAAGGTCTAGTGGAGTGGGGTCGGTTGTGGGGGTGGGGTGATTCTGGCGAAGGTGGTATTCGATCTCACTCGCTCCGAATTCTCTCGCTTCATAGGCGGACGATTTACCACAAGATCACCACTCCACAACCGTTTCTTTTTTTCTTTTCTTTTTTTCTTTCTTTCTTTCTTTCCTCTTTTTTTCCTTTCTTTCTTTCTTTCTTTCCTTTTTTTTTTTTTTTACAGACTGGAATGTGGTTCGTTCGTCAGGATCGACGAGGACCATCTAGTCATCCTGGGGGTGGGTGGGATGGGCTCTGTGGGTGCGCAGATGACTGGTCAGGCCAATCTGCGCCCGAAAGATTCTGACGAGTGTGGACAGGGGATGGTGGCGGCTGCCGGGGACTTGCTGGCACTGCCTTTCCTGGCCTGTCTGCGTTGCTCTGCTGCAGCGATTCTGTTGGCCTGAGGATTTGGCGCCTTTGTGGACAGCTGAACGCCTCTTTGGTCTGTCCATTGCATTCAGCTCCCATGTGTCGTGGCTGATGCTGAAGGCCTTCAGAGAAGCTTTCAGAGTGTCTTTGAAGCGCTTCTTTTGGCCTCCATGGGAGCGCTTGCCATGTTGGAGTTCGCCGTACAGCAGTTTCTTGGAGAGCCGGTGGTCTGGCATGCGAACAACATGGCCTGCCCAGTGCAGCTGGGCCAGCATCAAGATGGTGTAGATGCTGGGTAAGTTTGCACGAGTGAGCACCTCCGTGTCAGGGATCTTCTCTTGTCACTTTATGCCGAGAAGTTTTCTGAGGCTGGTGGTGTGGAAGTGGTTCCGCCTTTTGGCGTGGCTTTTGTAGACCGTCCATGATTCACATCCATAGAGCAGTGTGGTGAGAACTATGGCCTTGTATACTTTGAGCTTCGTCTCCAGGGTGATGCCTCTCCTGTTCCAAACGTTCGTATTGAGTCTGCCGAAGGCAGCGCTGGCTTTGGCGAGTCTGGCATTCACCTCGTCGTCGATGACAACTGTGCGAGAGAGTGTACTGTCCAGGTATGTGAACTTGTCCACTGCATTCAGTCGGTGCCCGTTGATGAAGATGTTTGGTTCAACGTAAGGCTTTCCTGGAGATGGCTGGTGCATCATCTCAGTCTTCTTTGTGCTGATTGTGAGGCCAAAGTTGTCACAGGCAGCAGAGAACTTGTCGACGCTGTGTTGCATGTCAGCTTCGGAGGCAGCATTGAGAGCGCAGTCATCAGCAAACAGGAAGTCGTTGACGGTGTCTGTCCTCACCTTGGTTTTTGCTTGAAGCCTCCTGAGGTTGAAGAGTGAGCCATCTGTGCGGTACCTGATGCCAATGCCTACGTCTCTGAAGGCATCTGTCAGCATGGCTGAAAACATGAGACTGAACAGGTTGGGGGCAAGAACACACCCTTGCTTGACTCCGTTGGAGACAGGGAATGGTTTTGATGTCTCTCCGTTGTCTTGGACTCGGGCCAGCATCCCATCGTGTAGTTGCCGTATGATGGTGATGAACTTTCTTGGACATCCGTACTTCGCCATGATTCTCCAAAGGCCATCTCTGCTAACAGTATCGAGGGCCTTGGTCAGATCGACATAGGTGGAGTAAAGGTCGGCGTTCTGTTCCTGACATTTCTCCTGGAGCTGCCTGGCAGCAAACACCATGTCGATAGTCCCGCGTTCTTTCCGGAAACCACACTGGCTCTCTGGTAGGAGACCTTGCTCAAGGTGCGCTATGAGACGGTTGAGTAGCACTCTGGCCAGAGTCTTGCCTGCGACGGACAGCAGGGATATTCCACGATGGTTGTCACAGACCTGACGATTTCCTTTGCGCTTGTACAGGTGTATGATGGAAGCGTCTTTGAAGTCCTGTGGAACTGCCTCATGCTGCCAGATGAGCTGGAATAGCTGATGAAGCTTCTCAGTCAGCGCCATACCACCTTCTTTGTAGACCTCAGCTGGAATGGAGTCTGAGCCAGGGGCTTTGCCGTTGGATAGCAGATGGATAGCTTTCTGGGTCTCCTCCAAATTTAAATAGATGGTAGGTGAACGATGACAGAGATGGATCTAATGACAAATGTGCTTGCATGCATGGCTGCTTAGTTTATCTTCAGAATCGATCTTTTCTCTCTCTCTTTTTCTTTTTCTTTTGTGTTGCGTGATACATATTGATTTGTTTATTTAAAATGATGTAGGCGATCAAACATGATTTATCGGTGAATATGCTTTGGGTAACAAAATATAGGAAATACAATTCAATACAATACAATACAATACAGTACAATACAATGTAATATGATACACCACAATGATATGCAGTGCGATACAATGCAATGCTATGCAATGCAATACAATACAAAAATACAATGCATCACAATAGAATACAATAAAACGCACTGCCACACTGCAATGCAATATACCGCTGTAATGTTATGAATATGTCTTACGTGTTCATTGTTATTGCTGTTTTTTGTACAACGAAATGGATGGTTTTATATTTATTATCTTGTCATGGAAAATCGTGGGGGTTTTTGTTTTGTTTTGTTGTTGCTGTTGGGTTTTTGAGGGGCTAGGGTTTTGTTTGTTTGTTTGTTTCTTTCTTTGTTGTTGTTTTTTTATATGTTCCGTGGTCTGCTGGAAGATAGGATCCTCTGGTCGATGACACCATCTGTCTTTTATCATTGTTCTTTTCCGTGCGAAACACACCATGACGCAGGCAGTTGCAAGGACGGGTGTCTTTGTATGTGTCAGTTTGTCTGTCTGTTTGCACGATATATATATGTGTATATATATATATATATATATATATATATATATATATATATATATATATATGCATAATTATGCCCGTATTGTTTCATTGTTTGTCCCTGTCTCTAGTTCTGTCTATTTCTTGCTATGGCTGTCTCGTTCTGTCTCTCTGCATATGTCTATCTGTGTCTGTCAGTCTGTCTGCCTGCCTGCCTGTCTGTCTGTCTGTCTGTATCTGCCTCTTTGTCTGTCTCTGTCTCTATCTCTGTCTCTCTGTCTCTCTCTCTCTCTCTCTCTCTCTCTCTCTCTCTCTCTCTTTCTCTCTCTCTCTCTTGAAAATCTGAGGTCCCGTGTGCAGCACGCCCTTGAGCGCACTGTAAAAGAACCCATGTCAACGAAAGTGTTGTGTCCTCTGGCAAAAAACTATGTACAAGTAATCCACTCAGTCAGGTACACAATTTTTTTTTTTTTTTAAAGAAATAAAATTATGTTTACATGCACTCAAAGTCTGACTTAGCGCGTTGGGTTATATAAGCTGCTGGTCAGGCATCTAATTAACAGATCACCTTCACTTTCACCTATCCCGTAGTCTTGTGGACCGTTGGGGCGACACAGGGGATCTGGCAACCAGCATCCTCCAATCCTCTCGGTTTTCTCACCTCCTGATTGTATCGCTCAACCTCAAGCCCGTCCATTCTGGGATGTTGTCCTCCCATCTCTTCCTATGTCTGCCTCTCCTTCTCCCTCTTTGCACTGTGCCCTGCAGGAATGTCTTGGTAAGCCCTGATGATCTCATTACATGGCCATACCATTTGAGCTTGCGTCTCTTGACCAAGGTCAACAGGTCTTCGTAGGGCCCAGTGACTTGCCTGATTCTGTTTCGAACTTCTTCGTTCGTGATATGATCTTTGTAGGAGATGCCCAGGAGTCTTCGAAAGCATCTCATCTCAGTGGACTGTATTCTCTTTTCTATTTCAGCTGTTAAGGTTCATGATTCACATGCATACAAGAGTATTGATGTCACCAGGGTACGCAGCAGTCTGATCTTTGAGCCGAGTGCAATGTTCCGGTCGTTGCAGATGTACCTCAGTTTTGTGAGCGCTGCTGTCGGCTGTGCAATCCTTGAGAGTACTTCGGGTTTAAAATATGATTTGTCAGAGCAGAGTGACAGCTCCTGGAGAAATCGAAAGTGAAAAAAAAACAAACCCCAAAACAACTAAAACTGAACTGAACCAAGCTGGACCTCTTGACACAAGACCCTTCCGAACACACACGACTATAGAGCAGCGGACAAAGACAAGCCACCGCTGACCAAAGTGACCAGTGAAAATCTGACCGGTGACCGACCCTAAATTTGTCATGTCAGTACTGTTGGGCTTCAGTGCAAAAAAAATAAAATAAAATTAAAAAAATTGACGACCTGAAAAATGACATGGCAGAATTGAAGGAGACCTGGTCTGATCTTATCCAAGAAGTGTGTGAAATACAGGGAGTAACGCTGGGTGTCTGAGCGGAGGGAACATGAGAGGAAGAGAAAAGAGAAGGAAATATTATGCAGAGCAACGTAATTTCATTGAATTTGAATGATCACGAAAAGAGAAAGTAAGAAGGAGGGAGAGAAGGGGAATCCTGTAATGGGTGATGGCCTAGAGGTAACGCGTCCGCCTAGGAAGCGAGAGAATCTGAGGGCGCTGGTTCGAATCACGGCTCAGCCACCGATATTTTCTCCCCCTCCATTAGACCTTGAGTGGTGGTCTGGACGCTAGTCATTCCGATGAGACGATAAACCGAGGTCCCGTGTGCAGCATGCACTTAGCGCACGTAAAAGAACCCACGGCAACAAAAGGGTTGTTCCTGGCAAAATTCTGTAGAAAAATCCACTTCGATAGGAAAAACAAATAAAACTGCACGCAGGAACTAATACAAAAAAATGTGTGGCGCTGTAGTGTAGCGACGCGCTCTCCCTGGGGAGAGCAGCCCGAATTTCACACAGAGAAATCTGTTGTGATAAAAAGGAATACAAATACAAATGAAGTTTCACAGAGAGAGAGAGAGAGAGAGAGAGAGAGAGAGAGAGAGAGAGAGAGAGAGAGAGAGAGAGAGAGAGAGAGAGAGAGAGAGAGAGAGAGAGAGAGAGAGAGGGGCAGGCAGTGGAGGGTGTTCCATCATAAACACGCTGACAGTACTACACGTAAAAGAAGATACGTTCACGAGCTTTGTGGCGAATATTCTTCTGTCGCTGAAAGCCTAAATTTCATTTTCATCATGAATTGATATTCCGATCAGCATGGTGATAGAATGGCCCATTGCAAACGTGATAGAAAATTGCACGAGCGTGTTTGCGTATGTGTGGTGGGGAAGGGGTAGGAAAGTGCCTGCACTCTGTGTGTGTGTGTGTGTGTGTATGTGTGTGTGTGTGTGTGTGTGTGTGTGCGTGCGTGTGTGTGTGTGTGTGTGTGTGTGTGTGTGTGTGTGTGTGTGTGTGTGTGTGTGTGTGTGTGTGTGTGTGTGTGTGTGCGTGCGTGCGTGTGTGTGCGCGAGCGCGCGCGCGTGTGTGTGTGCATGTGTGTGTGTGTGTGTGTGTGTGTGTGTGTGTGTGTGTGTGTGTGTGTGTGTGTGTGTGTGTGTTGTGGGAAAAGAACTTTATGTGTGTGCGTGCGTGTTTGTGTGCTTCGATAAAATTTGGAAATCTTGTAATGTAATTTCGATAATTCTAACCCCATTCTCTAAAATTCCCTTGAATCTTTTTAAGCTTTTTATTTTATTTTTTAATTTTTATTTTTTTTATAAACAACACACAACTTAAAGATTTGTTTGTCGAAGGACAAACAATCATTTCTTAATCGATTTTCATTTCGCTGTTTAATGAATTTTCATTTAGATGAAAAAAGGAAAAAAACAAAAAAATCATATGGCACCAAGCAGCTTTTAAATCGACGTAAAAGTGCAGCAATACTTTAAAAAAATATATATCGTTTGATATGAGGGAGGGTTGCATTTTGTTTGTTTGCTTATTGATTTATTTATTTTTTGCTTGTTATTTGAAAGTATTTCCATTAATCAAACGATGAGCGGGTGATTACACACAGGGGGCAGGAAAGAAAGGGCAGGGGTGGGTGGGAGGGGGGGGGGTAGAGGGGACAACAGGAAATTGCCCAGTCAGGACCAGCAACTCTGCATTCGGTTGATGACTTGTAATAACCGTTAATCCGCAAAGGGCTTTAAAAATAAAATAAAATAAAATAAAATAATAAAATAAAACCAACCCGTTGCTGCAGCAGGGGGCAGCATGGCCAAGACAGACGCTTATCTGCCAATGCAATGTCCATGAAGGTCTGGGTTCGATTCCCGCTCTCGGTCTCGCCCTTTATCCCAAGTTTGTAGTCAACATCAGGCAAGGCAAGGCAAGGTAAGGCAAGGCAAGGCAAGGTAAGGCAAGGCAAGGCAAGGAGTTTATTTCGTGTGCCTCCTGGGGGCATTGAAACAACTATTACATACGTTCATCCTTTACACATATCCAAGAAATACAAAAAAAGAGTGATGTCAAAAACAAGAAGCAGGCTCATTCGTTCAGTCACTTAATATCCACATTAACAAGTACTGTATCACTCATAATGCAAACAAACAAACAAACAAACAAAAAAATCAACTCCCCTCCCCCCCCCCCCCAACCCCCCCCCCCCCCCCAAAAAAAAAAAATCGTATCAGTAGACAAAACATTAATAAAAAGAGCTACGTATAGCAGAAACCAAGGATTTAGGTTTTAACAGTATTCTTTGGTTTGTTTTCTTTCCAGAAAATAATAGTTGGAATTTAATGGAATTTGGTCGGATTCTATAATACCGAGATAAACATTTTTTGTCTGATGCTTTCAGAATATGGGCACACCTGAGCATCTACAGTCATTCGGATGAGACGACAAAAACCTTTAGCCCCGTGTGCAGCACGCACTGAAGAAGAACCCATGGCAACAACAACAACAACAACAACCATTAAAAAAAAGCGTTGTCCTCTGGCAAAACCCTGTAGAAGAACTCCACTCTGGTAGCAACGCAAGTGTATATGCATGCACTCAAGGCCTGATTAGCTGGCGTTGGGTTTTGACTAAGCGCGCTGGGTTATGATGATGGTCAGCAGGCATCTGCCTGGCAAATGTAGCGTATATGAATTTGTACGAACGCAGTGACGGGCGCAATAGCCGAGTGGTTAAAGCGTTGGACTGTCAATATGAGGGTCCCGGGTTCGAATCACGGTGATGGCGCCTGGTGGGTAAAGGGTGGAGATTTTTTTACGATCTCCCAGGTCAACATATGTGCAGACCTGCTAGTGCCTGAACCCCCTTCGTGTGTATATGCAAGCAGAAGATCAAATACGCACGTTAAAGATCATGTAATCCATGTCCACGTTCGGTGGGTTATGGAAACGAGAACATACCCAGCATGCACACCCCCGAAAACGGAGTATGGCTGCCTACATGGCGGGGTAAAAACGGTCATACACGTAAAAACCCACTCGTGTGCATACAAGTGAACGTGGGAGTTGCAGCCCACGAACGCAGAAGAAGAAGTACGAACGCAATGACGCCTCCCTGAGATACTGAAAATGAAAACCGAAACTGAAACTCCCCTCATTCTTACACTTTCCTTTGTCCACAGTCCCCATTGGTTTCCTCCTCCCTCCCCACCCCCCTCCCCGTCCACTGCCTTCCCCCTTCACCCATTTTTTGTTTTGTTTTTTTAATTCTTTTTTCCACTACACCATTGTCATTTCAGTAATTTCCTTGGGGGAATTTTTTTTATCCCGACTCAAGCTGATTGTGAAATTGATGTCAGAAAAAAAAACAAGAAAAAAATCTACATGGCAAAACTGTATGTTTAATGGCGGGTACACACGTACATTGTGCGATGAATGTGTGTGTGTGTGTTTGTGTGTGTGTGTGTGTGTGTGTGTGTGTGTGTGTGTGTGTGTGTTTCTCTCGCTTTTGGGTTTTCCCCACTGAACCCTTTCAAGTTTTGAAATATAGGGTACGAGGGAGACCAAAAATTGAGGAAAAAAGATATCTCATGATGAATGAATGACATAGACAAGTGTGTGTAAGGGAGGGGGTGTGGGCGTGGGAGAGATGACATTGAGAATTGAGAATACATTGTTTGAACAAGTCTAAGATATAAACTGGCAATTGTTTGAATCGGATTTGTGCATATATGCATGCGGTTCTCTCTGTGTGTGTGTGTGTGTGTGTGTGTGTGTGTGTGTGGATTTATCCAAATGCAGTGACACCTCTTTGAGAAATTGCAACTGAAACCGGCCATGAATGCCATCTCGCAACGTTCTCATAGAAACTTCTGGTCATCACCTTCATGTCTTCTTCGTTTTGTAGATTATGATTTTTTATAGCCTACATTTTTTGTTTTGTTAAACATTATATTGCTTTGCCTGTTCAGAATATATAAATACGACTCACTTTGTTGAAAAAAAAGAGTTGCATAGTTTAAAGAATGAATAGGGGCACACACACAAAAAAATCATCAGTAATACACTGATTTAGCAACTCTTCAAAAAGAATGTGAAGACAACCGTCACATAATTTATTATGTCAATATTGTCTCAAAATATGTTTATTTATTTACTTATTTCTTTATGTATTTATTAAGTTGTTTTAATACAGCGCATATTCTTGAAGCTCTATGCATTTTACAATATCATGTCATTGCCAACATTTTCTGTTGCATGTTTCCATGATACTTTTCATTTCTCTTTTCTTGTCCATTTACAGGTAACCCTGTATAACGACCACAGCAGAAATATGTTGATGAATGAATGTAAGATTTGTGGAATGGAG
>NC_134885.1:30880788-30888288 GCF_041734735.1 Babylonia areolata
TTATCCCAGCATGGGGTGCCTTTTGAGCTGGCTCTGTAGGGGAGTAGTGGGACATGGTGAAGGTGATGGCGGTGTGGTACCTCCCACCCTGTGTTTATGGGCGGCGGAAAAAGGGGTGAAGCTCTCTCCAACCCTATCCATCAGCCCAGCCCGGATGTGAGCTGTTAACGTGGCAGGCGACGGAATCAGTCGATAATCCAATCAGTCACCATAGGTTGCGGGTGCAGGTTATAGGCTGCTTCTTCTTTGCGGGGAGAGAGAGAGAGAGAGAGAGGAGGGCTTGCTGAAAACGTCAAGACTTACCGCTTGCTTGAGCATGGTGGAAAGCTGATGTTTTTGTCTTCCTGTGCTCCCCATCTCTGAAGTTATGTTGCTTTCTATGGATTCTAAAATAACGATAATGGTTTGATTGTTCCAGTTTCTTGTGTGTGAAATGTATCCCTGCTCGCAAGGGGGATGGGGTGGGGGATGTGGGGAAGAGGTGGCGATTGTGGTGGTGAATGCTGCTCGTCTGTTATTAATGTTATTGTTTTTGATACTGCTGCTGCTGACATTAATTCCGAGGAAGCTCTCAAGTACCATTTTAAAGAGGGTTCGGAACAAGTGGATTCCTTTCAAGGAGTGGATTATTTTCACGGTTTTTGTTGTTTTGGGGGGGTTTTTTTGGTCTTTTGTTTTTGTTTGGTTGTTGTTACGTTGGGGTTTTTTATGTTTGTTTTTCCATTGTGTTATCTTTCGTCCTTGGCGGAAAAGACTCAGAGACAGAGTTCACAGATAGTATGAACTGATCCAGGAGATTAGTTTCATCTTTGGATTTTTTGGGGTTTGTTTGTTTGTTTCTTTTTTTTGTTGTTGTTGTTGTTGTTTTGTTGTTTTTTGTTTGTTTTTTTGTTGTTGTTTTTTGTTGTTGTTGTTTTTTTGTTTGTTTGTTTGTTTTTGTTTTTCGGCAGTCATAATCTCTTGCTGTTTGGTCGTTTCCCTTTTATCTGTTACAGAACGTCTCGGGAAAGAAATTAACACACAGATCGTAACGTCTCTGCCAGGTTCCACAACCACACACAGTAACACACACACACACACACACACACACACACACACACACACACACACACTGTCACTCTGTCTCTCTGTCTGCCTGCCTCTGTCACTCTGTCTCTCTCTGTCTGTCTGTCTCTGTCTTGTTCTCTCTCTCTCTCTCTCTCTCTCCCTCCCTCTCCCTCCCTCTCCCCCTCCCTCCCCCCCTCTCTCTCTCGCTCTCTCTCTCTCTCTCCGTCTGTCTCTGTCACTCTGTCTCTCTGTCTCTGGCTCTCTCTCTCTCCCCTCTCTCCCTCCCCCCTCTCTCTCTCTCTCCCTCTCTCCCTACCCCCCTCTCTCTCTCTCTCTCTCTCCCCTCTCTCCCTCCCTCTCTCTCTCTCTCTACCCCCCTCTCTCTCTCTCTCTCTCCTCTCTCTCTCTCTCTCTCTCCCCTCTCTCCCTACCCCCCTCTCTCTCTCTCTCTCTCTCTCTCTCATCAGTCGTTCGGATGTGGCTGTTAACGGGGTTGGTGACGGAGTCAGTCGATAACCCGATCAGTCACACTCACCCCCCCCTGTAAGCTGACTTCACTTTGTAGAGATGATTGTATGACGTCACGCCGGGCCGGGTATTTTTTGCTCGTGCTTTTCGTTGTTGTTGTTTTATTTCTTGTTGGTGGTGCTATACTTTGTTGTTGCTGCTTTTGTCGTACATCTCAACAGCTATTAGGCCTACCTTAAGAGTCTTAAGCTAGTGCAATGTTAGTGAGATGTAAAAAAAAAAAAAAAAAAAAGAGGTGGGTGGGGGGGGGGGGGAATCGCATACCTATCTTTTTTTGTTTTCATTTTGCTCCTTGGTGTGAGTGGCTGAAACTATTCCAAGACAGTTTATATACTGTGAACATTGCCAGAAAAGCTTCTGCGTGAGATTAACGTTTTTTTTTTTCTTGAGAAACTGAGAGTATGGAAAACACTTCTTGATGTTTGAATTTCCGTCTTATCCCCCATCGTCTATTTTGAACAGTCAAGATCAAGATGGGACGCATATGTGTGCAGGTCTTTTTTTCTTTCTGTAAAGTAAAAACAAATATTATGGAAGATGGAGTTTGGAATGAATACACCAAAGTATACAATCAGTGGTGTGTAATCTGCAACGATCTGTACAGTCACTATTATGATCCGGGAAATGCCAGTTGATATTGTACTGAATGATAGAAGAATATGAATGCCACATGCGTTCATCTTTTCTTTGTTCATCGTTGTGAATAGACTTGACTTTTTTTTTTTCCTTGATCATACAGGCGATCAAGCAGTTCGTTGGAAATTATACTGCGTGTGTTTGTGTTTGTGATTGTTTCTTGCGTCCACTTGAATTCATCTGTTCAAATATCATGTGGTTCTCTGTTTGGCAAAGGCGTTGCAACCGACACATGGTTATCACATATTTTTATTTTTTATTTTTTCTATTTTCGTTTTTTTAATTATTTTTTTTAAACAGCTTCTTGAGATACAACGCATAAACAGGAATACAAAATAATGATAAGAAGAAGAAGAAGAAGAGAAGGAGGAGGAGGAAGAAGAAGAAGAAGAAGAAGAAGAAGAATCTCAGCACCTTTTAGCTCTGTTGTTGTGTTTTTTTCAGGCACCAAGGACTTGAAAGCAAAATTTAAATGGAGGCGTTTGATTAGGGGGAAAAAACAACAACAACAAACAATTAAGCTGTGAAGAAACTCGTTTGGATAGTTGGTAAGAATTACACAAACAACAAAAAAGCAATAATAATGCATAGAATGAAAATCCCAAACGAGAAGAATAAAAAAAACTCTCGATGAGTGAACAAGAAAACCACCACCATCGCTTTCGAACAACCACAGAAAGCAGAACAGTAAATTATGGCCAGGTATTAAACACGATCAGTTTCCTTTCCATGAAAGCCGGCAAAGCATAAACGTTACACAACCATCTCCGTTTTAATCAGGGAATTACTGAGTGATGGTGACTGAGAGGATGATTGATTGACCCAATTGGTGGTTTGTTAAGAATGTTGGCAAATATTTTAAGCGTAATCGCTTGACAGGATTTACAAGCCCGTTCACGTTCTTGAGGGATTGTTGTACGCACATGTTTTTGTGGAGAAAATTAAGCCAAACAAATTAGATTTTAGGACACGCCACTCTCCGTCACGAGCGATAGAGTAATCGAATTATTATTGATTTGCTCAATGCTCTGCGTATCGTTTAGGTTCAGGAAAAAATGTGATAGGATTTATAATGATGTTGGGGGCTGTGGCTGGATTTCATCAGACTGTCATACACATGACCATGCATGGATACGCACACAGACACACAGACACACACAGAGACATACATTCAGACACACAGACACGCAGAGACACAGACACACACAGACACATATACACACACACAGAGACACACAGACACACAGACAGACACAGATACACACACACACATACACACACACACACGCACGCGCACACACACACACACACACACACACACACACACAACACACACACACACAAACACACACATACACGTACATACGTACATACATGCAAACATACATCCATCCCTCCACCCATCCATCCACTGGCGTTTATCCCCTGTTTCGGTTTATGATGAAAGTGAAGCCCTTGGCAATATGGATCATGCTGCCAATTCATCGTGATTTGCAAAACATCCTTAATAAAAGATATTCATAAAAAAAAGCATAATCATATTGAGTTTTGCACATCGTAGTCAACAGCCTTCTGCCTCCTCTGCTGGTGAGGTCATCTCATATATTTTGTATACCAAACGTTTACACTCTTTATTGAACTTGCCACTGCCTCTTCACATGGTTCCCCATAAAACCTGTATGGACATCAAAGCGGAGAATCGTCATCCTCCTCCTATCCATTCATCATCAGAAATATTTAAACGACTACAAGCAGCATCATTCCAGATCAATGTAAATCATTGCCCTCTCTTTTTCCATTGCATTCAGGGTTGCAGCAGGGTGGTGGGGTGTGGTGGGACGGGCATGGGGATGGGGGTGGTAGGGTGTGATTGGAGTCTTTCAGCTTCGCCCTGACTCCTGAATAGACTAGACCCACAAGAAAATTATGATGCTTGCCTGCGCATCCCTTGAAAAAGTAAATCATGTCGAAAATGATGTCTTTTTTGTTTACGAGACCCTGTCCGCAGCTTCAATAAGCTGAAAGCAAATATTAGGGGAGTTAAGGAATGTTGGGTTTTTTCTTCTTTTTTTTCGGAGGGGGGGCGGGTGGGGGTGGGGGGTGGGGGGGGGGGGGTTGTTGTTGTTTTTTCTTCTTCTTTTTCATATTCATTTCATTGACTTTCTTAAATGTTTATCACTGGCTCTTATTGGGCATCCCCCTTCTGAATGTGCCCCCCCCCCATCCCCCCTCGCTAACACCCCCCTCCCTCGCTCACCCCCCTCCCTTCCCCCATACATTCCTCCCTCCCATCAGACCACCCCTAGTTCCCCTGACATAAATGGTCATTCCCTCTGTCTTACCCAGCACCTTCGATCATTATTTTTCTCTTTCTTTCTCTCTGTTCCTCTCGTCACCACTTTCCTCTCCCTCTCCCCCCCCCCCTCTCTGTCTGTCTGTCTTTCTGTCAGTCTCACTCTATCTTACTCTCCTACGCCCCCCCTCCCCCACGTCCTCTCTCTCTCTCTCTCTCTCTCTCTCTCTCTCTCTATCTATCTATCTATCTATCTCTCCTTTTTCTTTATTCCTCTATATGTCTCTCTGACTAAAATGAATAACGAAAAAAATATTGGTTATGAGGGGTGACAAATATTTGAAACGTTATCGTATGCATCGTGTGTTGTTTAGTTGGCTGGGTGGTTGTTTGAACGTTTTTGTTGGGTTTATATATATAGATTTTTTTTTTCTTGTTTATAGTCTGTTAACAGATAAAGTATTTAAAAGGATTGAAATAGAGAGAGGCACTGGGGAAGAAAAATATACAGAAAGTCAGAGGTACAGGAAGAGAGTGAGAGAAACAAAGAAAGTGAGAATGAGAGGCAGACAGAAAAAAAAATGATTAAAAGAATGTTTTCAGTTGCAAACAATTGTCGTCTACATTCAGCTTGGTTCACCTGGGATATAACATCCACGTCTTATGCCAAAGCCTATAACGTCACGCGCGCGCGCGCGAACACACACACACACACACACACACACACACACACACACACACACACACACACAGACCGATAGACAGATGGACATGTAAAAAAAAAAAAAGCAACATAGAACCTCACCAGTTTCCATTCTGAACCATCCTTTCTCCTCCCACCCTTCATTTTCCGACCTTTTCATGACGTCCTTCTTTTTTTCTTCTTTTTTTCACCTTCGCACATGCCTGTCGCGTGACACTGGAACGTGAGTCAGAGAGAGTGCACCTTCCCAAGTTTATGGGCGAGGGGGATAAAAAAAAATTAAAAAAATAAAAAATAAAAAAAAGAATGACGCTTCTTCTCTCTCTCTCCCACCCACCCGGTCAGTGTTGTCCAGATGTGGCTGTTAGCTCACAGCCGGCGATGGATTCAGTCAGTCAGTCCATCACCCGATCAGTCACCATCACCAGCTATTCGTCTCTTTACAGAGATGTGCGCATGACGTCATGATTTGCTGTTGTTGGGTTTTTTTTGGTTGCTGTTGCTGGGTTTTTTGGTTGCTGTTGCTGTTGTTGTTTGTTTTGGGTTGTTGTTTTTTTGTTTGTTTTTTTTTTTTTTGGGGGGGGGGGGTTCATGGCGGGGCAGAAGACCGGGAAAACATAGGGCTGAAGAGACCTTATCCACGCTGGAAAGTGATGGCTTCGCCTGGGCAATTCAAGAGTCTGCTGGATGCTTTGAACCATCATTGGTTTACCTGTTCCTGCTTATTTCTTCTCCCCCAAACCCCTCCCACCCCACCCCCACCCCAATCAGGATATTTCACACCCACTTTGTTGTTGTTGCTGCTGCTGTTGAAGTTGTCAACAGCTGTTGTATCTGTCTTGAGATTCTTTTCAACCAGATCACACAGACTCCCTCTCTCTCATTCTCTCTCTCCTCTCTCTCTCTCTCTCTCTCTCTCTCTCTCACACACACACACACACACACACACACACACACACACATACATACACACATACATACATACATGCACACACACACACACACACACACACGCACGCACGCACGCACGCACGCACGCACACACACACACACACACACACACACACACACATACACACACACACACACACACACACACAATCAACCCTAGCAGCTTCGACTCTGAGCCACCACCCTTCCCCTTCACTACCCCGATCCCCCCATATATTTTTTTCCCCCGGTAATTCCTACACGTGCTTGTCATGTAGCGTCGGAACGAGAGTTACAGAGAGTGCACCTTCCTACGTTTATGGGCAGGGGAGAAAAAAAAACAAAAAAAAACAAAAAAACAGAATGACGCTCTCTCTCTCTCTCTCTCTCTCTCTCTCTCTCTGTGATCCATCCATCAGTCATCTGGATGTGGCTGTTAGCGCATGGTCGGTAACGGAATTAATCAATCAATAATTCGATCAGTCACCGTCACCTGCTATCCGTCTCTTTTACATGGATGTGCGTATGACGTCATGCCTTGTTGCTCGGTTTTTTGGGGGGTTTTGTGTGTGTGTGTGTGTGTGTGTGTGTGTGTGTGTGTGTGTGTGTGTTGGTTGTTTTCTTTCTTTCTTTCTTTCTTTTTGGGGCTTTTTTGTTTGTTTTTTTACGACATTGTAGGGAAAAGAGATGGCTACGCCAGGGCAGGTTCTGTCAGTGCTGTAGTGCTGTATGTGTCTGCTTCCAAAGATGGTTATTTCACTTGTTCTGTTTGTTTCCATCCCCCCTACTGGCCCCACTCTCTCTCTCTCTCTCTCTCTCTCTCTCTGTTTCTCTGTCTCTGTCTCTATCTCTGTCTCGCTCTCTCTCTGTATGTCTTGTCTCTCTGTCTCTGTTTCTCTATCTGTGTCTCTGTGTCTTTGTCTGTCTGTCTGTCTGTCTGTCTGTCTCTCTCTCTCTCTCTCTCTCTCTCTCTCTCTCTCTCTCTCTCTCTCTCTCTCTCTCTCTCCCTCTGTCATATACTGTTGGCCATATACTTATATGAAGCATTGAAGAGACTTCGAATAGTTATTTTGTGAATGCTGTTGAGTATTGCATTAGCTACGTTTGGTTGTTTTGTGATGTTGGCTTATCGTGTCAAGTCATTTTCTTTATTTATTTTCTTGTATGAACCCCTTCAGTAAGGGAGTTTTGGCCTTAATCTTAATAAAAGATCGTATCGTTATATCTCTCTGTTTCTCTTTTTTCTCTCTCCCTCTGTCTCTGTCTCTCTCTTAGTCTCTGTCTCTGTTTCTGTCTCTCTCTCTCATTGTGTCTGTCTCTCTCTCTCATTGTGTCTGTCTGTCTCTCTCTTCTCTCTTTCTCT
>NC_134885.1:30895788-30908288 GCF_041734735.1 Babylonia areolata
ATTAACAGAACGTCTTGTAAGGGTTTGACCATTAGCTTACCATTATTGACTACTGTGGGCCATTACTGACCAATTCTTGCCACTGGTGACCATTATTGACCACTATGCAGAAATCTTCAGACTGGGTTGTTTTATCACGTTCGAGCATTATTGTGACGTCCTGATCCCTGCACACCACCTCTGACTACTGCTGACCAGTACCCAAAAGTGTGTATATGAATTAACTCTTTCCATACGAACGGCGAAAGAGACGACGTTGACAGCGTTTCACCCCAATTACCATCATCAAAATATTGCAAGCGGAAGGCTCTTATACTGAAGAGGTGAATCTTGACAAAGAATACCACAATTCTGACGACGGAAGCTAAAGGTTGGGTCATTCAGACACCCACTGGACATCCGAGGGGTCTGTGTAGAGGAGAAGAGAGGACTGGCCGTACTGAGTGAGTTAAACGTACATAGGCTTTGGGGAACATAGACAAACCTGGGGGAACTTACGCCCAACAGTGGCATCACTCCCACACCACTGTTTCCGAGTTCCACACCCGCGGGTTCGTCTGTAACGGTGGGATGTCTTGGCAGGGTTTGACCATTAGCTTTACACAACTGACTGATGTTGGTCATTACTGACCATTTCCTGCTGCTGCTGACCGCTACGATAAATAAATTCAGACTGCATTGTTTCATCACGTTTGCGCATAATCATGACGTCCCGACCACTACAGACCACAATGACCACCGCTGACTTCTGACCACCGCTGACCACTGACCACATACCACCACTGAACAGTGACCACCGCTGACCACTGACCACATACCACCACTGACTACTGCTGACCACTGCTGACCAGCACCTAAATGTGTTGTATGATTAAACGTACATAGGCTTGGGGGAACACAGACCTGGGGACAATCAGACAAGGGGAACTCAGACCTGGGGGAACTTAGACCTTTGGGGAACATAGCCCTAGGGGAACTTATGCCCGACAGTTGCACAGTTACAGTAGTGGCATCACTCCCACGCCACTGTTTCCGAGTTCCACACCCCGGGTTCGTCTGTAACGGTGGGATGTCTTGGCAGGGTCTGACCATTAGCTTACCACAACTGACTGATGTTGGCCATTACTGACCATTTCTTGCTGCTGCTGACCGCTACGATAAATAACTTCAGACTGCATTGTTTCATCACGTTTGCGCATAATCATGACGTCCTGACCACTACAGACCACAATGACCACCGCTGACTTCTGACCACCGCTGACCACTGACCACCGCTGACCACTGACCACATACCACCACTGAACACTGACCACATACCACCACTGACCACATACCACCACTGACCACATACCACTGAACACTGACTACCGCTGACCACTGACCACATACCACCACTGACCACTGACCACCACTGAACACTGACCACCGCTGAACACTGACCACCGCTGACCACAGACCACATACCACCACTGACCACTGCTGACTAGTACCTAAATGTGTTTATGATTAAACGTACATAGGCTTGGGGGAACACAGACCTGGGGACAATCAGACAAGGGGAACTCAGACCTGGGGGAAGTTAGACCTGGGGCGACTTAGACATGGGGGGGAACACAGACCCGGGGAAAATTAAAAAAGGGGGAACTCAGACCTGGGGGAACTTAGACCTTGGGGGAACATAGCCCTAGGGGAATACAGACCTGGGGGAACTTATGCCCGACAGTTGCACAGTTACAGTAGTGGCATCACTCCCACGCCACTGTTTCCGAGTTCCACACCCCGGGTTCGTCTGTCACAGTCCCTGCAACGGCAGTCCACAGGCCAGGCAGCAGTCGATGTTAGGTCGCAAGGAGGCCACGCACCAGAGGAGACCCTGCAATGCCGCTGAATCACTCTTGGGTGGTGTTCAGTTGAGCCTGTGTTCTGAATCGTATTCAGGACACCAACACCTACTAAAGCACCCTACTGACGACAATAATGGCTCAGTCGTGGAGCCAGACTGGGTGAGCATCTCCCCCCCCTCCACCTCCCCCCTCGCCCCATCCGCCCAACCCCTACCCCCCTCTCTCCCCACCCCCGCCCCTCCCCGAGTAGAGATCGCCTACACGTCACTCCAACAACAATCTACCGACACTGGAGATTTTTGACGAGGACTCGCCCAATAGAAAGCATGGAAATGAACGGGTATTGAAACTTGAGGTCAACATTAGAGCAGGGTATGAAAGGCCACATAATTGTAATTGATTTTTTTTTTTACCTCGTTGATGGAAAATAAGGAGAGAGATAGACAGAGAAACAGACAGACAGACACACAGATGGAGGGGGGAAGAGGGGGGAAGAGGAGAGTGCTGACTCGATAACTTTATTCTGGGCTCGTAAGCACGTAATCGACTTTTAAAAAAAATATTGTTAGTAATGAAAACGGACTCTCTGATGCTGATTTTTTTTTCTTTTTCTTTTTTTTCCCCCTTCTTTTTTTTTTTTTTTCCGATGTCAAAACAGCGAATCAAGCTACATTGATGTTAAATAATTTCCGAGCTACCTGATCCAGCAAAAGAAAAAAAGAAAAAAGAAAAGAAAAGAAAGATAAATGATGATGATGATGATGATGATGATGATGATAAGAATAATGGTAAATAGTAAATAAATAAATAAATGGACGAATAAATAAATAAATAGATAAATAAATAAATGAATAAATGATAAAAAAAAAAATATGGTTGATGCTTTTGAACTATGCATGACCTTCGGTTTAATAACAGAATAATGAAAACAGGTAGTGTGGTCCACTCACACAGTCATGTTCGTCAGGAGAAAGATGATTTAATTAATCCTAATTATTAATCCTCTCTCTCTCTCTCTCTCTCTCTCTCTCTCTCTCTCTCTCTCTTTTTTTTTTTTTTTATTTTTATTTATTTTTTTTTTTACCTTGTTGTCATCTGTTTGCATGTGTGTTAGAATGTTTTAGATTTAATATGCTGGTTATTCGATGCTCTGTCTCTGCATTTCGAAGCCATTTTTTGTCTCTGGATAATTGATCTGTTCATTTCAGTTCAGTTCAGTTAACTACTCAAGGAGACATCACTACCATCGGACAAATCCATACACGCGACACCACATCTGCTGAGCTGATGCCTGAACCAGTAGTGTAACCAAACACTCTCAGACATGCCTTGAGGGAAGAAATGGTTAGATTGTTGTCAGCACACACACACACACACACACACACACACACACACACACATTCAAAAGCTGAATTTAGCACGTGGTTCTCCTTTATTTCGATATGATCTGGGGCTAATCCACACACACACCCACACACATTCAGAAGCTGAACTTAGCACGTGGTTCTCGTTTATTTCGATATGATCTGGGGCTAATCCACACACACACACACACACACACACACACACACGATATGAGTTGAGGCCATTATATTTTTGTGTTGCCTCAGAGAGAGAGAGAGAGAGAGAGAAAGAAAACTTCAGAAGATTAATTCAGCACATGATTCTGTTTATTGAGAATGAACTTCCTGTTTCTCTTCGACAGGTCTCCGCAGTGGCCATTGAGTTGAAGCTTTAGAGAGTGAACAGAGAGAGAGAGAGAGAAGTTGATCTCAGCACGTGATTCTCGTTTAGTTTGACATGATACGACAGGGGCCATTGCATTGTTATCAGCACACACACACACACACACACACACACACACACACACACCAAAGATAAGTTTTCTGAGGGAGTTTGCACTCACACAGTCTTCAGTAAATGCGAACCACTTTTCCGCGGTGGTGGCCGATACAGGTTCAGTGAAGCTGATTTTTTTATGCTTTCTCACATTGAGCCTTGCACCAGAGTACTGCTCTGGCGTAAACATTCGTGTCATTTAAAACGATTTTCACGTTCTTACCTACATATGCATAAACTGCAAAGGAAGGGAAGTAACTTCTGCAGTATTTCCGGATGTGTCCACACTTAATTTGAAGGAAAAACAGTAAACTGTTGACTGCAAAGAAAGGGAGCTGACTTCTACAATACTTCCGGATGTGTCCACACGTAATTTGAAGGAAAAAAACCAGTAAACTGTTGACTGCAAAGAAAGGGAAGTAACTTCTACAGTACTTCCGGAAAGTAACATCTACAGTACTTCCGGATGTATCTACACGTAATTTGAAGGAAAAACAGTAAACTGTTGACTGCAAAGAAAGGGAAGTAAATTCTACAATACTTCCGGATTTGTCTACACGTAATTTGAAGGAAAAAACCCCAGTAAACTGTTGACTGCAAAGAAAGGGAAGTAACTTCCATAGTACTTCCGGATATGTCCGCACGTAATTTGAAGGAAAAACACTAAACTGTTGACTGCAAAGAAAGGGAAGTAACTTCCATAGTACTTCCGGATGTGTCCACACGTAATTTGAAGGAAAAACAGTAAACTGTCTGCGGTTGTTGGTTGTTGCTTTTTTCGGCATCAGTACGACGTGGAAGTCAGCTGAGCTGAGGCTGCAGACTCCCCAGCGTGGAAAGGGTTAATACTCTGTGAATGTGTGTTGTTATTTAATATGGCGTTGAAACAGAGAGATGAAAATCTCTTCTACAATCACTCCCCCCGACCCCCATCCACCACCTCCCTCCCTCCACCCCCACCGCCACCATCCCCGTAGATACACACAAACATACACCACAGCTTAAAAAAAACCAAAAACAAACAAACAAACAAACAAAACAAAAAAAAAGAACCACAGACACCACCACATCAAACATACACCCACACCACTCCATCAAACACACACACACACACACACACACACACACCATTGTTACGGCACATCTGGGGCCACTTTCATCGTCCACTGCAGGGAATTGATGTAGATAAAAGTTCCCTGCCGTAACGATCTCTTCGTGCCACGTTGGACCTCTTCTAAACTAGTTACTAGAGGCCATGAGAGAGACAGACAGACAGAGACAGACAGACAGAGACAGAGAGAGTGCCATTGTCCCCTGTCTACTGTAACTTTTCCCAGGCTCAGATCACAATCGTGCCCGCTCGCTTTGGGCTATGTCACGGGCGCAATAGCCGAGCGGTTAAAACACTGGACTTACAATCTGAGGATCCCTGGTTCGAATCTCGGTAACGGCGCCTGGTAGGGAAAGGGTAAAGGGTGTTTTTTTGTTTGTTTTGTTTTTTGTTTTTTGGTTTTTTTCTGTTTCCGATCTCCCAGGTCAACATAATTATGTTCAGACCTGCTGGTGCCATAGCCCCCTTCGTGTGTAAACGCACGCAGATCCTGTAATCCATGTCAGCGTTCGGTGGGTTATGGAAGCAAGAACATACCCAGCATGCACGCACACCCGAAAACGGAGTACGGCTGCCTACATGGCGCGCGGAGTAAATAAACAAAATGGCCATACACGTAAATGTCAATAAAGGTGCGCGACGACGACTGTTGGACATTACTGGAGGAGGATGAAGAAGCCACATGTGTGTGTGTGTGTTCACCGATGATGTCCACTGACGATGATAGCACATTGCGTCGTTATCATCGGCTCCACTGACGATGATAGCACATTACGTCGTTATCATCGGCTCCACTGACGATGATAGCACATTGCGTCGTTATCAGCACATTGCGTCGTTGTCAGCACATTGCGTCGTTATCATCGGCTCCACTGACGATGATAGCACATTGCGTCGTTATCAGCACATTGCGTCGTTATCATCGGCTCCACTGACGATGATAGCACATTGCGTCGTTATCATCGGCTCCACTGACGATGATAGCACATTGCGTCGTTATCATCGGCTCCACTGACGGTGATAGCACATTGCGTCGTTATCAGCACATTGCGTCGTTATCATCGGCTCCACTGACGATGATAGCACATTGCGTCGTTATCATCGGCTCCAAGCGAGAGACACACACAAAAACAACAACAACAACAAATATTTTAAAAATTAAAATAAAATAAAATGACCATACCAGATTTTCTGCGTGGCGTTTACCATACAACCCCTCATCCTTCTACCCCCCCACCGCCCCCCAACGCCACCCCCCTGCCCCTCTCATCCTACCCACCCCCAACCTCCGCACACACACATACACACACACACACACACACACACACACACAGACACACACACACACACACACACACACACACATACACACACACACACACACAACTGAAACACGAAAGAGCCAGAGCCAGACAAGCAGACAGATAGACAGACACAGACAGACAGACAGAGACAGGACAGGCACAAACAACCAGTGAGACGGATACAGACAGACAGACACCTCAAAACACTTCTTATCCACAGGTTGATTTGATTAGATTGCTCTGGGTTCCCTGTAACGCGAGCTTTTGTGATTATGTGATTACATGTTGTTGTTGTATGTTTTGTGTTTTGTGCTTTTATAGAAAAGCCCCTTGGGGTTTTGAGAGATTCCACTGTGGCCAGTTGAAACTGTTTCTCTGGAACCTTGTTATGTCTGCTTCTTGTGCTGTAAGTAATCACATCAGTGGATTTTGGTTAAAAAAAAACAAAAACAAAGAAAGCTGAGGGAACACTTCTCGAAATGAATGGCAGATCTCAATCAGCCATTTGCTGAGTTGATCTAACAAGAAAAGAAAAGATAAATAAAAAAATTTAAAAAATTGGGTGGGGGAAGGGAACACAAAATCTTTCTTTCGGATTCTTTCTCTTTCTCTTAACATTCCTTATTTTATCGTTTATTTGTTAGATTTAGGAGAGAGAGAGAGAGAGAGAGAGAGAGAGAGAGAGAGAGAGAGAGACAGAGAGAGACAGAGAGAGAGAGAGAGTTGCCTGAAAAAAAGGGGAAAATTTTCAAACTTACCAGAAATTTCCCGCAATTCGATCATATGTAGAATTCTTGTTTTTTGTATTCATCTATCTCTTTATTTTGGAGAGAGAGAGAGAGAGAGAGAGAGAGAGACTTAGTTGATAAAGAAAGAAACCAAAAAGAAAAAAAAATGATAACTTGAATGATAAAAAAAAGATAAAAAAACAAATTCCGTGTTCGATCACATGTCAGATTATTGTTGTTTTCCCTGCCATCATCCACTCGTTGGTTGATTCAGCGAAAGGAAACGTTTTGTGTATTTGTATTTGTATTTCTTTTTATCACGACAGATTTCTCTGTGTGAAATTCGGACTGCTCTCCCGATTGAGAGCGCATCGCTATACTACAGCGCCACCCATTTTTTTTTTGTTTTTTTTTTTCCTGCGTGCAGTTTTATTGCATTTTCCTATCGACGTGGATTTTTTTTTTTTTTTTTTAACATAATTTTGCCAGGAACAACCCTTTTGTTGCCGTGGGTTCTTTTACGTGCGCTAAGTGCATGCTGCACACGGGACCTCGGTTTATCGTCTCATCCAAATGACTAAGCGTCCAGACCACCACTCAAGGGTGTAGTGGAGGGGGGAGAAAAATATCGGCGGCTGAGCCGTGATTCGAACCAGCGCGCTCAGATTCTCTCGCTTCCTAGGCGGACGTGTTACCTCTAGGCCATCACTCCAGTGTGTGTATCCATTGTGTTCTTTGTTCTCCCCAAGGCGTACCCGCCATTATCTACTCGTTGATTGGTTCAGTGAAAGGCAACGTTTTGTCTGGTATCCATTGTTTGCTTGCAGTTGTCGTTCTCTTTTCCTGCAGCAGCCTCCCATGGCTAGCGGGGAAACTGTCTTGGAACATCGGGGCTACCATTCTTCCCCCAGATTAAGACTACCGCACCTAAGTCAATGGCACAGTTGTTTATGTTGTAACGTTAGTAGGTTGATGTTGTAACTGGGAACACACACACACACACACACACACACACACACACACACACACACACACACACACACACACACACACACACACACACACACACACACATGAACGCACACGCACGCACACAAACACACACACACACACACACACACATGTACGCACACACACACACACACACACACACACACACACACACACACACACACACACACACACACACACACACATTCCGAAACTGGAATTTGTGCATGTTTCTCGTTTGTTTCGATATGAACAGGAGCCATTGATTTGTTGTCAGCACACACACACACACACACACACACACACACACACACACACACACACACACACACACACACACACACACACACACACACACACACACACACACACACACACACACACACACACACACACACACACACACACACACACACACACACACACACACACACACACACACACACACACACACACACACACACACACACACACACACACACACACACACACACACACACACACACACACACACACACACACACACACACACACACACACACACACACACACACACACACACACACACACACACACACACACACACACACACACACACACACACACACACACACACCTCCACCCCTACCCTGGATCCAAACTTGCTTCCAACCCACTGCCAAAGAGCTCTTCAAGAGGACAGGCAGCAGTCTGGAACTAAAAGCGAGATTTGGCCGAGCATCCATCCATTCCAACAACTTTGATCATCCTACCGAGTAACGTCCGGGGAACACCCCACCACACTCCCCTACCCCCCCCCCCCTTCCTCCGCCCCCATCCCACATCCAGTCATTGACCATCACTACCCCCCCAAAACGGAGTATGGATGCCTACATAGCGGGGTAAAAAAAAAAACACAACTAAACAAACAAACAAACAAACAAAAAACCAACTGTCATACACGTGAAAAACCCACTCGTGTACATACGAGTGATCGTGGGTGTTGCAGCCAACGAACAATGAAGAAGAAGAAGAAGAAGAAGAAGAAGAAGAAGAAGAAGAAGAAGAATCCTCAGTGAGGCAGGAGACAGACAACAGATAATAGAGACCTCCTTGTAGTTAGTGCCTGAACCCTCTTCGTGTTGACTCGCTCGCAGCAGAAGATCAGACGCGCACGTTAAATACCCCCGCAATCGTTGCGATCCTTGTGTTGAGTGGGTGGCCTCGTGGCGGTTATAACGCGGTACATTTTAGGTAACGAGAGAACCTGAGGTATTCTGGGATCGAATCTCACCCTCGCCAGATATTGTCTCCCTCTACAATTGACATCTTGATTAGCACGTGGTCTTTAAACCGAGGTCGCCGTGTACAGCGGTCTCTTAGCGCACGTAAAAGAACCCAAGGCAACGAAGAAATGGTTAAAATTCAGAATGATAAAAATCAATTCTATTGTATATCTGTGTGCGTGGGCATGATCGAAACTTGACTGAATGACACAGGAGACAAATGATGAGCGCTTAGTGACAGCAGTCAGGTTGACAGCGTATTGTACGTGTCACTCTGTAAAGCTCTCACAGTTTGGTATTTTAGCGAAGATCGGCGCTATGTAAGTGTCATTAACTCTTTCCATACGAACGGCGAAAGAGACGACGTCAACAGCGTTTCACCCCAATTACCATCATCAAAATATTGCAAGCGGAAGGCTCTTATACTGAAGACGTGCATGTTGACAAAGAATACCACAATTCTGACGACGGAAGCTAAAGGTTGGGTCATTCAGACACCCACTGGACATCCGAGGGGTCTGTGTAGAGGAGAAGAGAGGACTGGCCGTACTGAGTGAGTTAACAGCATTACAATAATGGAGCGTGACTGCCTACATTCGCGTGGGGAGAGTGGTGGTGGTGGTGGGGGATTGGCTGGAGGGTAGGGGAGGGGCAGTCATGCATGTTAAAGTCCACTCTTGCAGCAGCACAGTTGCAGCCCACGAACGTTGACAAAGAAGAAGGTACGCGATACTTGTATTATATTGTAAGAAAAAAAAACCCAGAAAAGGCGGCAATACAAGGGCATCCAGGAGTCATGACCTGACTGCGGCCCGGCCCCCTTAGAGTGTTAAGGAGTTAAGGGCCGAAACACTTGACAGAGGGGGGCTTCTTCTCTGAAGACCTTGAACTGTCCAGCTCTCCCTGGAGTTTTTTTATCACTATTGTTTTTTTTAATTTTTTGTCACAACAAATTTCTCTCTGTGTCAAAATATGAACAGCTCTCCCATGTATAGGTTTTACTTATCAAAGTGGATTTTTTTTTAAACGGAATTTTGGGGGCAAAAAAAAAAATGGGGCTATCCCTGTTTATATAGCCTCAACATGCTTCCCTGTCGTTCTGATGGGGGGAAAACGCAGAAATAATACTGAAATCAACCGTGGTTTTGTTTTGTTTTTCCCCTCGAAATTGACATTTCGGAAATACTGTAGATGTATGCTCCATTTGCTTGCGGTTTCAGCCTGCGTAAGAACATGGAAATTGATTTGTTGAAACCAAGTTTGACGCCAGAGCAGTACTCAGACGCAGCAGCGTTGAATGAGTTATGTGGGTTCATAAGGTTTCGCTAAGTGCATTTTGCACACGGGACCTCGGTTTATCGTCTCATCTAGTGGAGGTGAGTGGGCGGTGGGGGGGGGTGTGGGGTGGGGGGGGGGGTTGAGGGGGAGAGTAAAAGAAGTCCCGGTCTGTATATATGGGAATCGAACTTGTGGACACTCGCTTCTCAGTCTGTGGGATTAACCACTAGGCCTACCGTTCCACCCTTGGTTCTAAACTTTGTCCGGGGGGGACCCTTTTCCACAAGGGGGTCACTTACTGTCACTGAAGGAGGGGGGGGTCGATGTGAATGTGTGAATGCGTTCGTTTTTATTTTTTTTTTTTTATTACTTTTTACGATGTTGACGATGATGATGATGATAATGGTGATGGTGATGATGATGATAATGGTGATGATCATGGTGATGGTGATGATGGTGGTGATGATGTTGATGATGATGATGGTGATGATGTTGATGATGATGTTGATGATGATGATGATATTGATGATAATCGTGATGATGATGATGGTGATGGTGATGATGATGATGATTATCATTCGTAGCAGTAGCAGTAGATGAAGCAGTGTTTAAAAAAATACTATTGTTGTGTCGTTATCGTTAATGTTGTCATTGTTATTATTGTCACAAGGACAGACTGAAAGACTAGGCGATGCCTAAAATCTTTATCCTTGAGTAGAAAAGTTTTTTGAATCTTGAATCTTGAAGAAGTTTCAGTTTCAGTTTCTTAAGGAGGCATCACTGCGTTCGGGACAAAGTCGTACACTTCGTACTCCACATCTGCTAGGCAGATGCCTGACCAGCAGCATAACCCAACACGTTTAGTCAGGTTTCGGGTGCATGCATGATTAGAATTATATGTGTGTATCTATCAGAATAGATTTCTTCTTCAGAATTTTGCCAGAAGACCACTGTATATGTTGCAATGTGTTCATTTTCAGTGCGTGAAGTAGCCTACACGTGCTGCACACGCGGCCCAGATTTACCATCTCATCCGAATGTGACTATTTGTATTCGTATTTGTATTTCTTTTTATCACAACAGATTTCTCTGTGTGAAATTTGGGCTGCTCTCCCCAGGGAGAGCGCGTCGCTACACTACAGCTCCACCCTTTTTTTTTTCTTTTTTTCTTTTTTTTTTTTGTATTTTTTCCTGCGTACAGTTTTATTTGTTTTTCCTATCGCAGTGGATTTTTCTACAGAATTTTGCCAGGAACAACCCTTTTTGTTGCCGTGGGTTCTTTTACGTGCGCTAAGTGCATGCTGCACACGGGACCGTGGTTTATCGTCTCATTCGAATGACTAGCGTCCAGACCACCGCTCAAGGTGTAGTGGAGGGGGAGAAAAATATCGGCGGCTGAGCCGTGATTCGAACCAGCGCGCTCAGATTCTCTCGCTTCCTGGGCGGACGCGTTACCTCTAGGCCATCACTAGTCGCTCAGTTTGGTTTTCTTTCCTTGTCCAACTTGGGAGAAAAGGGCGAGAGCAGGATTCGAACCCAGACCCCTCACGAACACTGTATTGGCAGACAAGCGTCTTAACCATTCTGCCACCTTCCTCCGGAAGCACGGAGAGCTGTCTGTACTGTGTAAAATTCTTGGTTTCTGCTATTCGGAGCTCTCTTTATTAAAGTTTTGTCTATTGATACGATTTGTTTTTTTGGTGTGTTTTTTCAAATGATTTTTTGTTGTTGTTTTTTTGAATGTGTGTTTGTATTATGAGTGAAATAGTACTTGTCAATGTGTATATTAAGTGACTGAACGAATGAGCCTACCTCCTTCTTGTTTTTGACATCACTTTTTTGTATTTATTGGATGTGTGTAAGATGGTAAACGTGTGTAATGTTTCAATGCCTACCTTGCGTTGCCTTGCCTTGCCTTGCCTTGCCTTGCCTTGCCGTGTATTGGAGACGACTGGGCGAAGCTGCTGAGCTGGACTGACGTTGATCTGTCTGCCAGGTTCGTCCTGATCCTTCTGACATGTTCAGAGCTAGGGGAAATCACTTTCAAAGTGAGAGCAGAGTTAGTCACCTTTCGTCGATATTGCTTGTCTGGTGGATTTTTGTTGTTGTTGTTGTTGTTATGTAATGTTTGGTGGGTGTTT
>NC_134885.1:30915788-30928288 GCF_041734735.1 Babylonia areolata
TATTTTTTCTTTAATAATACGTTCGGGGAATAATGTCCCTTTCTGTTTTGAAGACTCTGTCTTCCATCGTTTATGAAATCGACCTCATGCTGTTTTTTCTAACATAGTGTATGCTTCTTTCACGGAAAGTCGGACAAGTATTTTTGTCGATTTTTTTCTGAATCTTGCGCTCCTCTTTTAGCTGCTTTATCAGCAGTTTCATTGCCATAAATGCCCACATGAGAAGGCACCCAACAGAAGCTGACATCAGTACCTTTAATCCTCAAACAATGTGCCAAATGGTTTGCCTCAATAACTAAATCAGGTCTTGTTTCAAGGCTAAATGTGTGTGTGTTCTTTATGTGCATATGTGTGTGTATGTATGTATGTGTGTGTGTGTTCTTTGTGTGTGTGTTCTTTGTGTGTGTGTGTGTGTGTGTTCTGTGTGTATGTGTGTGTGTGTGTGTTCTTTATGTGTGTGTGTGTGTGTGTGTGTGTGTGTGTGTGTGTGTGTGTGTGTGTGTGTGTGTGTGTGTGTTCTTTATCACATTCCTTCTGCAGGACTTCTTTCGGTTTTTGTTTTTTTTCTTCTCTCTTTCTCCCCTTTCCCTTTGAGATATATATATATATATATATATATATATATATATATATATATTATTGTAATTGATGTAGATTAGCAAGGACAGAATTGAAGAATGGCTCATGCCTAAAATCTTAATCCTTGAATCAATAAAAGAAAAAAAAAAACCTTTTTGAGTTCTGAGTTCTGAGTTCTATCTCTCCACAGTTCAGACAGCGGTGGGTTTTTGTGTGTCTCGTATTTTGTGCCAGAACCAGAAATACAAGATTGTAATAAACACAAATGACAGGACAAAAAAAAAAAAAAGTTAAAAAAAAAAGTAAAATAAAGATACAAAAATGAAGAAATGGAGAGGAGAGGGAAGAAGTAATCTTAGATACAAAGAAGAATGAAAAGGTCATTAAAATAATACGATTATGATTTACGATGATACAGAATGCTAGAAATCAATACACAATGGCCGGAGAACGAACGAAGAAGGGTGGGCGAGAGTGATGGGGGGGTGGGGTCGGGAGTGGGGAGAGATGGAGAGTCATATAGGAGGCAGCAAACTCACTTTTCTCATTAAACGTGACAGTGAATGTTGGTAATAAATTTGTTCAGAAGTGAGAGGGGGGGGGGGACGTGAGGGGGGGGGAGATAAAGTAAAAACATGAACAGAGCCTTACTGTATTGAAAATCAAAAACAAAAAAAAAATGTTGATTTTGGTGGAAGAATGTCAAGACGTTTAGTAATCAGACATGGTCAGTGATGATGATGGTTTGAAAAGAATTAGTTTTATCACACACACACACACACACACACACACACACACACACACACACACACACACACACACGCACACACACACACACACACACACACACGCACACACGCACACACACACACGCACGCACACACACACACACACACACACACACACACGCACGCACGCACACACACACACACACAAACACACACACACACACACACACACACACACACACACACACACACACACACACACACACACACACACGCACACACAAGAGAGAGAGAGAGAGAGATAAAGGGTGGAGATTTTCACGATCTCCCAGGTCAACATGTGTGCAGACCTGCTAGTGCCTGAACCCCCTTCGTGTGTAAATGCATGCAGAAGATCAAATACGCATGTTGAAGATCCTGTAATCCATATCAGCGTTCGGTGGGTTGTGGAAACAAAAACATACCCAGCATGCACACCCCCGAAAACGGAGCATGGCTGCCTACATGGCGGGGTAAAAAACGGTCTTGCACGTAAAAGCCCACTCGTGTACATGCGAGTGTACGTGGGAGTTGCAGCCCACGAAAGCAGAAGAAGAAGGAGAGAGAGAGAGAGATGAGGATGACTGCATACAGCTTTGAAGCAAGACATATCAGAGGACGATGAACTGTATAACCGACAGACGCATACCGCTAAGAGAGAAAGAGAAATAAGAGACAGGCATAGACAAAGACAAAACGCACAGACATAATGACAAAGAAAGGAAAGAAAAGAGAGAGACTGAGGCAGAAGAATAGAGGAATGATGCAACAGAGAGTAAAAAAAAAAAATGTAAGCGACAGATGTAGAAAAGTGAATACAAAAAGGAGAGATTTACAATGCCACGGAACGCTAGAAACCGATATATATATTGGCCACAGAGCAAAGGTGGCGGGTGGACAGAGAAAGGGAACACTCCGCGAGGGGGTACAATAGAGATAAGCCACTTGTGTTTGCTGTTTATTCAATACCCGCAGGGAGAGAGAGGTACAATGGATTAGACACTCTGTGATGGTTATCTAATTCCCGCAGAGACAGAGACAGAGGTACAATAGATAAGCCACTTGTGTTTGCTGTTTATTCAATACCCGCAGGGAGAGAGAGGTACAATGGATTAGACACTCTGTGATGGTTATCTAATTCCCGCAGAGACAGAGACAGAGGTACAATAGATAAGCCACTTGTGTTGCTGTTTATTCAATTCCCGCAGCGAGAGCGAGGTACAATGGATTGGGCACTATGTGATGTTTATCTTATTCCCGCAGAGACAGAGACAGGGGTACAATAGATAAGCCACTTGTGTTTGCTGTTTATTCAATACCCGCAGGGAGAGAGAGGTACAATGGATTAGGCACTCTGTGATGTTTATCTAATTCCCGCAGAGACAGAGACAGAGGTACAATAGATAAGCCACTTGTGTTTGCTGTTTATTCAATACCCGCAGCGAGAGAGAGATACAATGGATTAGGCATTCTGTGATGTTTATCTAATTCCCGCAGAGACAGAGACAGGGGTACAATAGATAAGCCACTTGTGTTGCTGTTTATTCAATACCCGCAGGGAGAGAGAGGTACAATGGATTAGGCACTCTGTGATGTTTATCTAATTCCCGCAGAGACAGAGACAGAGGTACAATAGATAAGCCACTTGTGTTGCTGTTTATTCAATTCCCGCAGGGAGAAAGCTGTACAAGAGATTAGGCACCTGTGTGATTTTTACACAAATTCCCGCAGAGAGAGACAGACAGACAGACAGACAGACAGACAAACAGACAGAGGGACAGAGACAGAGAGACATAGACAGAGAGAGACAGAGAGAGAGGTACACTAGATCAGCCACTTGTGCGCTGTTAATTCAATTCCCGCTAGGAGAGAGAGGTACAATAGATTAGGCACTCGTGTGATGTTTACAGAAAATTCCCGCAGAGAGAGAGACAGACAGACAGACAGAGACACAGACAGAGAGAGAGACACAATAGATAAGCCACTTGTGTGCTGTTTATTCAATTCCCTCAGGGAGAGAGAGACAGAGAGACCGAGACAGAGACAGATTCAGAGACAGAGAGAGAGGTACAATAGATATGCCACTTGTGTGCTGTTTATTCAACTCTCGCAGAAAGAGAGAGAGAGAGAGAGAGAGAGAGAGAGAGCGGTACATTACATGGGCCACTTGTGTGCTGTGTATTCAATTCCAGCAGCAGAGAGATATATACAATAGATAAAACACATGCGTGCTGTTTATTCAATTCCCGCAGGGAGAGAGAGGTACAATAGATTAGCCACCTGTGTGATGTTTATTCAATTCCCTCAGAGAGAGACAGAGACAGAGAGAGAGAGAGAGGACATCGGGGGAGGCGAGGGGTTGGGGGGTGGCTCTAATATCGAAACAGCAGCAGCAGAGACCAGCGAGCAGGAAGCTTGACAGACTTGAAGCAAAAAATCCGCCAACTGTGTGTCAAACTACAGTCTGACCACCCAAAAAAAGTACACCTTCTCCTCTCACTTTGGCGCCGAACCCCTCCCCCCCCCCCCACCCCAACTACCCTCCCTTCCTTCCCTCCTTCCTTCCACCCCCTCCCCCCCATCTGAAGAACATGGTGGTGAGGAGCTCAGCTGACAACTAACTGTCAGTCTAATGCAGCAGCATCACCAGCCAGCCTGTCTGTCTGTCTGTCACTGTCCTCACATGACATCATCAAAATCACAGCGGCAGGACTGGACTCATTGTTTCACTGGGAATCGATGAGGAATTGGAAAGTTTTTTGGGGGGAGGGGTGTGGGGGGGTGGGGGTGGGGGTGGGGGGGTTCTAGAGACAGGCACTTTCCAGAACAGGAAATTCGTGGTCGCTGAATAATGTGTGGAGGTCAGGTATCATGTTCTCGGGTTTCTGTCGCTGAAGAAGTTGTTCCAACGTTCTGTTAGCGTGTCTGGACGGGAAGGCGAAACTGAAGTCAAGTAATAATAAATAATAATGGTATTTATATAGCGCTGAATATTGTGCAGAGACAAATCAAAGCGCTTTCGCACCAGTCATCCACACGCATGCATAACTCTAAAACTGGAGAAAGTGAAGACAAGGAAGAGGCAGGAAAGGGAGGCTATTTAAGGAAGAGGTGGGTTTTAAGTCCAGACTTGAAAGAGCTGAGTGTGGAGACTTGACGAAGCGAAAGAGGAAGTTCATTCCAATTGCAAGGTCCAGAAACAGAGAAAGAACGGCAGCCAACAGTCGAGTGTTTGAATCTGGGTATGCGTAAACAGAGTGGATCCGAAGCCGATCGTAGTGAGCGAGATGGAGTGTAGTGGTGAAGGCAGCCGCAGAGACAGGAAGGGGCAGATTTGTGAATACATCTATAACATAGAGTGCTGATCTTGTACTTTATTCGGTGTGAGACAGGGAGCCAGTGGAGATGTTGCAAAAGAGGAGTGATGTGCTCAGATCTTTTCTTTCTGAGGACGAGTCGGGCAGCAGAGTTTTGTATGCGCTGAAGGGACTGAATAGATGAAGCAGGCAAACCAAACAAGTCTAGATGTTGCGTCAGTGGACAGATATTTCCGGACGGAACTAATGCGCCGCAGTTGACAGTAGCAGGATTGACATGTCTGACTGATAAATTTTTGCATGGACAACTGTTTTATCATCTCATGTGAGAAAATCATATGTGACCGTTTTTGTACTGCTCACGATACAGTTTCACTTTTCCATTGATGCGTCACTGCGTTCGGACAAATCCATACATGCTACACCGCATCTGCTATGCTAGGCAGATGCCTTGGAGGAAGGTGGCAGAATGGTTAAGACACTCACCTGCCTATACAGTATCCGGGAGGGGCTTGAGTTCGATTCCCGTTCTCCCAAGTTTGACTGGATAATTAAAAGCTAGTCATTCTGCTCAGACGATAAACCGAGGTCCCATGTACAGTACGCACTTGGCGCACAGAAAAAGAAAGAACTCATGGCAGTCTACGTATTGTCCATTTGCTAAATTATGTTGATTAAAACCACAAATATGGCAATCTATGTATTGTCCTTTGGCTGAATTATGTTGATTAAATCCACAAATATAATATGCATGCACTAAATGCCTGACTAGCTGCTGTCACAATGCAAATATTTTAAACCAATTTATAATTTACCGTCTTTGGAAGAAAACTGAATGGAAAGAACACAGGGGAAGAAATATGGATGTTGCCCTTGGAGCATTGGAGTGGCTGGCTAGGACCTTCAATACACCAACGTTCCCAGGCTTTTCCACAGACCTACCAACTGCTTACGTTAAGGCCGTCACCGAGGAGGCATTTATACTTTGTATTTGCATTTCTTTTTATCACAACAGATTTCTCTGTGTGAAATTCGGGCTGCTCTACCCAGGGAAAGCGCGTCGCTACACTACACCGCCACCCTTTTTTTGTATTTTTTTCCTGCGTGTAGTTTAATTTGTTTTTCCTATCGAAGTGGGTTTTTCTACAGAATTTTGCCAGGAACAACCCTTTTGTTGCTGTGAGTTCTTTTACGTGCGCTAAGTGCATGCTGCACACTGGGCCTCGGTTTATCGTCTCATCCGAATAACGAACGCCCAGACCACCACTCAATGTCTAGTGGAGGGGGAGAAAATATCGGCGGCTGAGCTGTGATTCGAACCAGCGCGCTCAGATTCTAACGCTTTCCTAGGCGGACGCGTTACCTCTAGGCCATCACTCCACTGAAGCACATATGAAACATACGCTTGAGGTACGCGCACATGTTTCAACGTGAATAACACAAAAGTGATGTGCGGCGGTGCCATCTTTGTGCATTTGGAAGAAATTGTTTTGTAGTGGGAATTTTGTTTCTGTATTGCTTCTTTTTTTTATCCTTACAAAAATTTTATTTTCTTTAGAATTTTATACCATACAAAACAAATGGAAAAGCCCATCAAATATATATAACCAATGGACATTTAGAAAATATAGCACTTAACAGAATAATAATCATTCAAATATGTTTTAAAAAATGGGGGAGGAAATCTCGAAAGGTTATTCATTTATCAGACACATGTACTCAAAGCGTTTATAAGCTGTTTCTCTTTACCTCCATGCAACGGATTTAGTTGATATTATCCTTTACCGTGCGTGTGAGTGCTTGTGTGTGTGTGTGTGTGTGTGTGTGTGTGTGTGTGTGTGTGTCTGTGTGTGTGTGTGTGAGTGCTTGTGTGTGTGTGTGGGGGGGGGGTTGTATGTGTGTGTGTGTGTGTGTGTGTGTGTGTACGCGCGCGCGCACACATGATCATCAGTTAAGAAATGTAGTGTTGCTATACTCCAAAGACAGACCGCCAAAGTAATTCTTACACACGAGTCCTCTCACAGCATGAGTAGCATCAATATGTTGAGTGGAGTGGAGTGGAGTGATGGCCTGGAGGTAACGCGTCCGCCTAGAAAGCGAGAGAATCTGAGCGCACTGGTACTAATCTCGGCACAGTCGTCAGTATTTTCTTCCCCCCTTCACTAGACCTTGGGTGATGGTCATACGCTAGTCATTCAGATGAGACGATAAACCGAGGTCCCGTGTGCAGCACGCACGTAGCACACGTAAAAGAACCCATAACAAACAAAAGGGTTGTCCCTGACAAAATTCTATAGAAAAATCCACTTCCACAGGAAAAAACAAATAAAAAGCAACAACTGCATGCAGGAAGAAATGCCAAAAAAATGGGTGGCGCTCTCAAAGTAGTCATTCGGATGAGACGATAAACCGAGGTCCCGTGTGCAGCATGCACTTAGCGCACGTAAAAGAACCCACGGCAACAAAAGGGTTGTTCCTGGCAAAATTCTGGAGAAAAATCCACTTCGATCGGAAAAACAAATGAAACTGCACGCAGGAAAAAATACAAAAAAATGGGTGGCGCTGTAGTATAGCGACGCGCTCTCCCTGGGGAGAGCAGCCCGAATTTCACACAGAGAAATTTGTTGTGACAAAAAAGGATGAATACAACACAATATGAATCTGACAGAACCATCAGTCGGTTGCGTCTCCGGCTCGGTCCGGGACACACTGACTCAAGGGGACCAGCAAGATTCTGGCTGGCCTTCTGTGAACAGTTCCAGAAGTGATGAACGAGACAGAGGTTGCTGTGGTGGTGGTGTTTTTTTTTGTTTGTTTCTTTTGTTTTTTTGTTTGTTTGTTGTTGTTTTTTTGTTTTTTTTAATAAAGGTTTAGGAAGACAGGTTTGCTGTAGAAAGAATACGGTATTTGATTTACGGCTGAGCATCGCCACCCTTTCTCTGTCTCTGTCTCTCTGTCTCTGTCTCCCTGTCTGTCTGTCTGTCTCTCTCTCTCTCTCTGTGAGTTATCTATAAATCTTTTACACATCTTACAGCACTGGCAGAGTAACTGAATGGACGAAGTATGAAATTGTTGTATTCGGCTGCTGGTAATCTATACCTGTATATACAAGTAAGATTGCACACGCACGCGCGCGCGCGGGCACGCGCGCACACACACACACGCACGCACACATTTACGCACGCACGCACACACACACATGCGCACGGACACACACATACACGCACGCGCACACACACACGCACGCACGCACACACACACAGACACACGCACGCACACACGAACACACATACAAACACACACACACACACACACACACACACACACACACACACACACACACACACACACCACAACTCAAACAGGCAGGGCGGGATGGATGGAGAGAGAGAGAGAGAGAGAGAGGTGAAAGGGGGGCGGGGGCGAAGGGGTAGAGGTGCGTGGATGGATGTTGAGCGTGAGAAGGAATGTCCATATGAAAGAAAATGACAGGGAAACGAAACAAGAGAAAGAGGAAGTTCAACACCTTAACTCTCTCCATACGAACGGCGAAAGAGACGACGTTAACAGCGTTTCACCCCAATTACCACCATCAAAATATTGCAAGCGGAAGGCTCTTATACTGGAGGTGAATGTTGACAAAGAATACCACAATTCTGACGACGGAAGCTAAAGGTTGGGTCATTGAGACACCCACTGGACATCGGAGGGGTCTGTATAGAGGAGAAGAGAGGACTGGTCGTACTGAGTGAGTTAATTCACTCACACTTGAGCAATTAATAAACCCAGGCAGAAATGATCACTTGCTACACTCTGCTAAGAACGCAAGCACGCAAGCAGCAGACAAGAGCAACAATAAACCCAGACATTTGTATACAGTCATCGGAAAGACATTGCATGCCACAAGACACAATGCTGGTGGGCAAATGACGTGCCAGACCATATGGGGGAGAAAATGAGGTGAAAAGTATTAGTTAAAAGATGGACGTAAGTGAAGACTGCGTTTGAAATTTATTTGTGAAAGCAAAAGTGGGAAAAACAGGATGATGATGGAGGCCCCCCACAAAATCACAAACAAGATATGTGTGTGACTGATATGCCCCCCCCCAGCCCCCAGCCCCCACATCCGCCCCCCAGCCCCCTTCTACAAAATGGGACCGTGGCTTTTCCGTACAGATATCTGAGTCTTTTAGCCTTTTTCTCGTCGATTACTCTCCATGCTCATTAATTTTTGCTTAGTCAAACATGAGAGAGAGAGAGAGAGAGATGAAACGAGAAGACAATACTATTATCGATATGGAAAATCAGCACACACACACAACTCCCCATTCGCCATTGCGTTTGTGTATTGCTTGTTACACATGAACGAGCACGATATTATAAGCTCAGGCTTGTTGTTGCTCAAGTTTTCTTAAAATTGAACGTTGTATTTCACCTTGTTTCACTCCCCATACAGGGACAGGAGTCTTCTCCCATGTGTTCATGTTGGGGATAATTACAGTTTTATTCAAACACTCCCAGCTCGAAAGACTCAGCGAGACAAACAAAATAATGTCTTCCAATGTAACCGCAGCAGCAGCAGCAACGAAAAGCAACTGTCTCTTACGTCAAGCCAAAAGGGAGAGTAGCAGGCCTGCCCCAGCGAAATCAATGAGTGGCGAGGGAGGGCAAGGGAGAGAACTGGCTTGGCAGGACAAGCGAAAACCGGAATTGATTTATGGCGTGTCTTCTTTTTCGCCCCAACCCTCAGTTCCCCCCCCCCCCCCCCCCCCCCAGAGAGTCTGACAGCGAGGGAGAATCCGATTTTGTTCTTTCTTGCATGTTTGTGGTGGATAGGAAGAATAATGTTTATATGACAGGAAAGTTATCAGTAAGTGTCTGTATGTATATCTTTATGAACGCGTACAAATGTTTGCGGTTGCGGTTGGGTGTTTTGTGCGTGTTAACTTAGTGCAAGCGTGTTGTTTGTTTTTGCGAGATAATACTTTTTTTTTTAACACCACGGAATATAAATTGTAATGGTCTGATGTATGAAGACCCCCCCCCCCCCCCACCCCCACCCCCGCCCCCTCTGTCTCTGTCTTTCTGTCTCTGCCTCTGTCTCTCTCTCTTGTGAGTGTCTGTGTGTGTGTGTGTGTGTGTGTGTGTGTGTGTGTGTGTGTGTGTGTGTGTGTGTGTGTGTGTGCGTGTGTGTGTAAAATAACAGTAAGAAAGGAAACAGATATATAAAAAAGAATGGAAATGAAGAGGTAGAAATGAAATGAAAAGATATGACAGAGAGAGACAGAGCAGACAGACAGAGAGAAACAGACAGAGAGACAGAAGGACAGAGACAGAGAGCGAGACAGGGAGAGAGAGAGAGAGAGAGAGAGAGAGAGATGTCATCTTTGAAAATATAATGATTTACAACGACATATCAAGCAAACGATCAGTACACTCACAGGCTGGCAAGAGTACGAACAGGGGAAGAGAAACCGAATCCAGATAGACTGCATGCAGCATCCAACTCTTAAATAGATTATTTCTAGACGACATAAAGTTGCACAGTCGCAGATAAACGACATAAAGAGAGGAAGGGAAATAGACAGAGAGTCAGAGACACACACAGACAGACAGACAGACCAAGAAAAAAAGATAAATAAATGACAGCAGAGAAATAAAGACAAGACAGGGCACAGTGACCAAGCAAACAAAAACAGCGTGGGAGCGGATGAGAGAGAGAGAGAGAGAGAGAGAGAGAGGGACAACAAAAAGAAACAAAGAGAAATGCCAACAATATCACAAAGCGATCTCGACATAATTATTAGAGTGTAAAAGACCACTAACGGTAACACCACCCACGGAGGGACGACATAATAATAATAATAATAATAATAATAATAATAATAATAATAATATTATTATTATTATTATTATTATTATTAATGTTATTTATCTTGCGCTGAATCGTGTGCAGAGACAAATCTAAGCGCTTTCATACCAGCCATTCACACGCATGCATAACTCTAAAACTGAAGAAGAAACTGAAGACAGGGAAGAGGCAGGGGAAGAAAGCTTAAGGACAGACTTGAAAGAGCTGAGTGCGGAGACCTGACATGGGGGAGTCACTCTGGCCTCACTTTGTCAGGGTGATCGCCCCTTATGATTATTACCCCCCACCCCCACCCCACCCCACCCCCACTCCCCCCAGTATGAAAGAACGTGTCAAGTAAACAGACAGTTAAATTCCATACTTAATGCAACATCATTACAGTTTCAGTTGAACTGGTACTGATGTAACTGGTCCGAAAGAGAAGAATTTTTTTTTTTATGGATAGGCCAGTATGATTTGTTGCTTCTCTCTCTCTCTCTCTCTCTCTCACTCGCTCTGATAGCACAGATAAGCAAAGGTCCGTCTTCTGCGCTGGGAATATTATTTCCAGTCCTCGCCGGAGCTGGGTCATTACCAGCGAGTTATGAAAGTTGGGGTTAAGGGGTATGGCATTTATATAAATCTCTCTACCCGCCTGTCTGTCTGTCTGTCTGTCTGTCTGTCTGTCTGCCTGCCCGCCTGTCTGTCTGCCTGCCTGTCTGCCTGCCTGAACTCGACCGCTACGCCTAATTCATTTCCTTGTCAATCGATGAAGCTAACAGTTCGACACATTCATCAGTTTTAGGTTTGCTTTCTTTTTTTTTTCTGATTTCTTGCAGGTTTTTTCCATGTATCTATTGCTTTCACCAGCGAATTATAAGCTGGTGACAATTTGAAAAGGGCTCAGAAGACATTGAAACAATTTTGTTGTTGTTGTTGTTGTTGAAGCTCGACGTTATGGAGATACGTCGTTGTTGTGGTGGTGTTTCTTCTCCTTCTTCTGCTCCTCCTCCTCTTCCTCCTCCTCCTCCTCTCCTCTCCCCCTCCTCCTCCTCCTCCTCATCCACCACCACCCCGATCTCCCCTTCCTCCTCCTATCCCTCCTCCTCATCCTCCTCCTCATCCTCCTCATCCTCACCTTCTCATCGTTCTATTTTATTTCTTCTTTCGTTCTTCCTTTCTATTTTTTTTTATCACATTTTTCTTTCACATTTTCTTCTTCTTCTTCTTCTTCTGCTTTGTTTTTAATTTTCCATACCGTTCATACCGGGGCAGCATGGTGAAATGAAGTATTAGCTTATCCTTTTATCCCCCTTCTTCTGGAGTAAAAGTACTGGAGAAATATTCTCGAGTTCTCTCTTCCCCTCCCTCTCTTTCTCCGTATATATATATATATATATATATATATATATATATATATATATATATATATGTTCTTTTTTCTTCTTCATCATCTTATTATCTCCCATTTTTTCCCCAACCTCCTCCTCCTCCTCCTGCTTCTTCTTCTTCTTCTTCTTCTTCTTTCTTTCTTTCTTTCTTTCTGTGAAATGCATGTTAAAGCGTGTGAATGGCAGAACATGTTCAGATGTTGGCGTCGAAGCAGACTGAAGGGTGCAAGCCCCAATTTCCAGTGGGTGCGATACCATGAATAATGGCTTGTCTAATTTCCTTTGTATCACAGGTCTTCTGTCTGCTTCACCATCTGCCCTCTCTCTCTCTCTCTCTCTCACACACACACACACACACACACACACACACACACACACACACACACACACACACACACACACACACACACACACACACACACACACCACTTCCTTCACTCTCTCTCTGCCTCATTCTGTACTCACTCGTACACACCTACACGCACGGCAAACAATTTGGAATGAAAGAAATCGATGCTCAGAGACTGATTGAGATAAAAAGATAAACTGAAATATATATCCTTCAACTATTTCTACACCCCCCTCCCCCCACCCA
>NC_134885.1:30933288-30935788 GCF_041734735.1 Babylonia areolata
CCCATCCCCCAGCTGGATGACAACGATGGTCATCATCGATCTCGATGGACACACCACCACCACATAATATGCAGCACCCACCCATGTACACCTGTTGACAATGTAGCGGATTTTCAAGAACGCACCACTTGCGCACGAGCACGCTCATAATTTATGCACCTGCCTCACCCCCAACCCCCACCCTATTCTTTACCCATTTGTACACCCCAATTCATGCACAATATCGAATCCTTATTGGTCTAATTGGCCTCTTTTTTTCTCATAATATGCATATGCATACACATACTTATTATACAGACATACAGTCTATCTATCTACCTACCTACCCACACACATACATACATACATACATACATACATACATACATACATACATACATACATACATACACATACATGCATGTATGCATGCGCATACAGTTTGAGCATGTCTCTTAACATTTTTAAGAAAGCCATCTCCTGCCTATCCCTGGGCCCAGAGATACCAGGTAATGTGCTGCATTCAAGTGGCCTCAGAGAAGAGCTCAAGAGCGAGACCCCCCCATGCATGCACGTGCTTTTAGTACACGTAAAAGAACCCACGACAACCAAAGGAATGTCCCTGACAAACATTGTGCAGAAGAATCCACTATGATGGTAAAACAAATACACTTGCATACAGGCAATAAACGGGGGGAAATGAATGGTACTGCTCTGTGGTGTGACACACCACCCACAGGGATATGAGCCCAAAACTGTCACTCAGAGAAATCTGTTGGGACAAAGAGTATAATAGCAAAAATACAAAGCAACGCGATACAATATATTGTATGGCATTACTTGTGTTGTTTTACCCTATTCTTTCTTCTTCTTCTTTTTTTTTTTTTTTTTCTCTCTCTCTCTCTGAGTGAAATTCGGGCTGCTCTTCCCATAGAAAGCACATCGCTACACTGAGAGCGCCACCCATTTTTTGTTGTGTGTTTTTTTGTTTTGTTTTTTTTTTCCCTTCCTGCAGTTTTTGTTGCTGTTGTTGTTTTTTTATTTGTTTTCCCATTTAAGCGAATATTTCTACATAATTTTGCCAGGGACAACCCTTTTGGGTTCTTATACGTGCGCTATATTATCACACTCTTTGGAATGCAATGCTCGTCGAGTGGAGAAATTCTATCCTTCAAAAAAAAAAAAGTCGGTTTTTAATTACCCTTCATGAGCTAAGAGAGTTTTAGCAAAGAGAGGCACCAACAATTTTCAGATCACTGCGAGCTTGGACAGACCAGAGTGTAAAAAGACCGCCAACAAATAAACCCAGCCACACATAAGACAAAGAGGAGTTACTCTGTCCTCACTTTGTGAGAGTGATCGCCCCTTGTATTGTCCCAGGTCTGAAGAGCATGATAAGCTCACCTCACCTCACCTCAGGCCCATAACTACAAAGTAGTCGTTGGGGGAAGCCTGAGGACCGCAGACGCAACCTCCCTTCTCCATCTGTCTCTGTCGGCAGCCGCCGGCAGGAGCTCATGTGTGTGGAGTCCGGTCCATTGTTTGATGTTCTCATGCCAGTTCTTCCGCTGTCTTCCTCTTCTTCTCCCGCCCTCGATGGTGCCTTGCATGATTGTTTTGGACAAGGTGGTGTGTCGAGTGTTGTGTCCAAACCATATCAGCTTGCGTCTCTTCACAGTTGAAAGGAGAGGTTCCTGAGGTCCAGCAAGGTTCTCCATTCTGCTCCGTACATGTTCATTGGTCCTGTGCTCGATCCAGGGAATTTGAAGGAGCTTCCTCAGGCATTTGTTCTCGAAGGCCTTCATGGTAAGCTCGGCAGACAAATAAGTTCCATTTTAATGCAGCATCATTACATTTACCTCCCCAACGACTTGCCTCTCACGACACGCGCCAAAGGCGGCGCTGAAGCAGGAACGGACTCGAGTGATTTGTTCAACAACTGATCGATTAGCGAATTAATGAATGGGAGGATAAGGGGGAGAGGACCCTCTGAGCACAACATTTGCAGGACGATCGAGCTGAATGTCTGCATCTGATGTCTGGTTTAAAGATTTATGTTATTCCAAAATCAGGGGAATTGATTTTTTTTTTTTTTTTTTTTGGAGGGGATGGGGGGTAGGGGTGGGAGAGGGTGAGGGGGGGGGGGAGGAGTTTCCCTTTCACCGCCCCTTCTTTTCATTTTTGATGGTTTTTGTTGTTGTTGTTGTTGTCTTTTGTGTTTTGAATGTGCTCCTCTCTCTCTCTCTCTCTCTCTCTCTCTCTCTCTCTCTCTCACACACACACACACACACACACACACACACACACACTCACACTGACACACACACACTCACACTGACACACACACACACACACACTCACACACACACACACACACACACACACACACACACTCACTCACACTCTCACACACACACACACACACACACACACACACACACACACACTCACACACACACACACACACACACACACACACACATATATATATATATATATATATATACTTTCTCTCCCTCTC
>NC_134885.1:30940788-30945788 GCF_041734735.1 Babylonia areolata
TTCTGACATTCCTCTTCACTATCCATTCTCCGCAAGTTGGTTGTTTTTCGTGTGTTTTTTTTTTTTTTTTTTGTTTTGTTTTGTTTTGTTTTGTTTTTTTGTTTGTTTTGTTTTGTTTTTGTTTTTCAAAATATATTCTGACATTCCTCTTCACTATCCCTTCTCCGCGTTGTTGTTGTTGTTGTTGTTGTTGTTTTGTTTTTTCTTTCTTTCTTTCTTTCTTCCAACCCGCTTTTGCTCAGCTTCCAAATATTTTCTTTTTCTCCCTTTTCGCCCTTCAGATGTCACAGGTTTGTCCCCTATTCACGTCGTTTTTCCATTGCTGCCCCCCCCCCCCACACACACACACACACACACCCCTCCTCCATCCTCACCCCAGCCCCCACCCCTCCTACCCCCCTAAGACCCACTTTTAGCCAGTCACAGGGCTACTGGCTGGATGGCAGAGTGCACCCCATTAGCCTCCTAACCCCCTACCATCCCTCCCCCCTGCCCCCCCCCCTCCCCGCCACCCCCAGCCTCCTCCCAACACCTTGTTCAGCCGTGTGACGAATAAGATTGGGAGATGCCAGACTGATTGATAGATAGATCAGTGAAAAGGGTACCTCTCTCTGTCTCATGTCTGTCTGTCTCCTGTCTGTATGTCTGTCTGTCTCTCTCGCTCTCTCTCCCTCCCCACCCCTCTCTCTCTCCCTGTCTGTCTCTCTCTCTCTCACTCTCTGTCTGTCTCTCTCTCCCTCTCTCTCTCACTCTGTCTGTCTGTCTGTCCGTCTGTCTGTCTGTCTGTCTGTCTGTCTGTCTGTCTCTCTCTCTCTCTCTCTCTCTCTCTCCCTCCCTCCCCACCCCTCTCTCTCTCCCTCCCCACCCCTCTCTCTCTCTCCCTGTCTGTCTGTCTGTCTGTCTGTCTCTCTCTCTCTCTCTCTCTCTCTCTCTCTCTCTCGCTCCCGCCTCTCTATATGTATATATCTCTCTGTATGTCTGTCTGTCTGTCCGTCTGTCTGTCTGTCTCTCTCTCTCTGTTGCTCTCTCCTCCCTCTCTCCCTGTCTGCCTCTGTTGCTCTCTCTCTCTCTCTCTCTCTCTCTCTCTCTCTCGCTCCCCACTCTCCATATTTATTTCTCTGTCTGTCTGTGTCTGTCTCTCTCCCTCCCTCTCCTTCTCTCTCCCTATCTCTCTCTCTCTCTTTCTCTCAGCAGAGCCCCACCCTCTTCTCCAACCCCCCCCCACCCCCGCCCCCACCACCACCACCACTACTACCAACATCTCCCCCCCATCCCCCGACTCCCCTACCGCCCACCACCCCCCTCCCTATTCAGACACATCCTGTCGTTTCATCTCTCCCGGGTAGCCCCCACCCCCACCCCCCAGCCCCCACCCCCGCCCCCCTCCCCTTCTAAGCTCCACTACCCACACCCTTCTCCCTTTTTAAACCCCCCCCACCCCACCCCTTCTACTCTCCTTCCTATTTCCCATTTCAAAGGCTTTAACGTCGTCCTCTTTTCTACATCTTCATCAGTTGTCAGGGCTGGTCAGACATTGAAAGTGGCTGCTGATAAAAATGTGTTCTTTGTGTGTGTGTGTGTGTGTGTGTGTGTGTGTGTCTGTGTCTGTGTGTGTCTGTGTCTGTGTCTGTGTGTGTTTTTCCCCTGTCAGCCATTGCTCAATCCTAAACCCACATGTGTTTTTGTTTCTTTTTCTTTCTTTTCTTTCTTTTCATCTAAATATTGTTTTAGTTCCGTCTTTTGTTTTCTTTCTTTTCTTTCTTTCTTTCGCTTCTTCCCCTCTTCTTTAACTTGATTTCTTCTATATCTGCCAGATTGGGTGCTCGTGTGTGTGTGTGTGTGTGTGTGTGTGTGTGTGTGTGTGTGTGTGTGTGTGTGTGTGGCGGGGGTAAGATAAATAAATTGACAGGCAGATTGACAAGTAGAGTGCATGTATAATAATAATAATCATATTCATATAGCGTTGAATCTTGTGCAGAGACAAATCAAAGCGCTTTCGCACCAGTCTTTCACACGCGTGCATACCTAAAGCCGGAAAAACTGAAGACAAGGAAGAGGCAGGGAAGGGAGGCTATTTTAGGAAGAGGTAGGTTTTAATACCAAACTTTAAAGAGTTGAGTGCGGAGACCTGACGAAGAGAAAGAGACAGGGAAAGAACGGCGCCCAACAGTCGAGTGTTTGAATCTGGGTATGCGTAAACAGAGTGGATCCGAAGCCGATCGTAGAGAGCGAGATGGAGCGTAGAGGTGAAAGCAGCCACAGAGATAGGAAGGGGCAGATTTGTGAATATATCTATAACATAGAGTGCTGATCTTGTACTTTATTCTGTGTGAGACGGGTAGCCAGTGGAGATGTTATAAAAGAGGAGTGTTGAGCTCAGATCTTTTCTTTCTGAGGACGAGTCGGGCAGCAGAGTTTTGTATGCGCTAAAGGGACTGAATGGGTGAAGCAAGCAAACCAGACAATAGAGAGTTATGGAAGTCAAGGCGAGAGAGAATGAGAGAAACGACAAGTCTAGATGTTGCGTCAATGGACAGATATTTTCGGACGGAACTGATGCGCCACGGTTGACAGTAGCAGGATTGACATGTCTGACTGATAATTTTTTGCATGGACACTGTGTTGTCAAGGACAACGCCGAGGTTCCTGACTGAACTGGAAAGAGGGATGGAAGTACTGCCAAGTTTGATTGTGTCAGTTATGATGGAAGAGAGTTTTTGTTTAGTTCCTATGATCATTGCTTCAGTTTTGTCCGCGTTCAATTGTAGCTTATTTAGAGTCATCCAGTTTTGTATGTCCAGGAAGCAGCTGGATGTTTCTTGCAAGAGCGACGACATTTTTTCAGGGGTATCACTCTTCTGGAGTTGAGTGTCATCAGCATAAGAATGATGACTGACATTATGGCGGTTGATAATTTCAGGGAGAGGAGCAGTGTACTGTGTGAAGAGCACTGGGCCTAAAAAAAAAAGATCCCTGTGGGACTCCATGTTCGATTTTAACAGGTTCCGATTGGAAATTATCAACGATGACAGACTGGAATCAATCAGTGAGATAAGATCTGAACCAATCCACACTGTGTATATGTAGTAAGGGAGACAGAGAGAGAGAGAGAGAGAGAGAGAGAGAGAGAGAGCGCACGCGAGACAGAGAAGGGAGAGAGAGAGAGGAGGGAAACAGAGAGAGAAAGAGACAGACACACATGCAGACGGAAAAGCAGAGAGAAAATACGTGAAACACAGGAAAGTAGACAAGTCATTAGTCATAGAATCACAACCAATGGAAATAGGGCTTGCACCCTGCGGTCTGCTTCGATGTCAGCATGTGACATGTGAGCATGTTCCGCCATTCACACGTTTTAAATTAAAATGCGCTTCCCTGAAAGAGGGGGGAAAAAGACGAAGAAAAAAAAAGAAAAAGAGAAAGAGAAGAAGCAGAAAAGAAAGACAGTATTAAAGAAGAATGAAAGAAAGAAAGGAAGAAAGAAGAAACAAAGAGGGGGAAAACATCCAAAACAAAAAAAGTCCACAATATAACACTTTCACCACACTCATGTTCATGCACGAATACACACAGGTACATAACATGTTAATCATTGCGCTTTATGATAGTGGAATAAGTGAGAAAAGAACAGTTTATGCAAACGCACTAAGGAATTCACACTAGGTCAAGAAAAACCCAGACACTGCTGTAACATTTTAAACAGTAACGTTTCCCAAATACTGTCCATTCATAGTAAAACAGACATACTTTGGAACTCTGATGTGTGGTTTTTTGTTTGTTTGTTGTTTTTGTTTTTTGTTGGTTTTTGTTTTTTTGTGTTTGTTTTTTTTGTTTTCTTTTTTTTTTGGGGGGGGGGTTGTTTTTTGTTGGTTTTTTTGTTTTGTTTTGTTTTTTGGTGGTTGTTTTTTGTTTTGCTTTTTTGTTTGTTTGTTTGTTTGTTTTTTGTTTTTGTTTTTTTGTTGTTGTTGTTTTTGGTTTTGTTGTCGTTGTTATTTGTTTTATTTTGTTTTGTTTATTTGGCCATTGAAGAAAGGCAGCATGAAGCATCTAAAAACGAAAAGAAAAAAGGAAAGGAAGAAAAGAGTAAAGGAAAAGAATAAAGAAAAGAAATGTTGAAAGATCGGGATGCTCCGTTGTCTGCATGCTTCATTGACTTCTGAAAGCTAACTGACTGACTGCATTCGTTTTTCAAATTTACATCAGCTTTAGTCTGTCGATGAAAGAAATGTACATAAGCAGCAAATCTACACTGAATTAATACCCCCACACCCCACCCCCCCCCCCCCCACTCCCCCCCACCCCCCCACCCCCCCACCCCCCACCCCCACACATCCTCCCAAGAAGGTGACCAATGTGTCAAACTGTGAGGGTTCATCGTTTGACACAAATGAATTACCATAGTGATCGAGTAACAAGCTGGCAGGCAGACGGGCAGATTCACATGAATACCGCAACCCGCACTTATGTAACAATCGTGTGTAATGATCCAGCTCTAGCGAGGACAGGGTATAATGAAGCCAGAACAGAATCTATGCTGATATATGTTATCAACGAGTCAGAAATGCAACCCACTACATATTCGTATAAACTCTTATTATGCATCATCATACCAGCAGCTTAGTGCCAGTTCAACTGAATAGAGTTCTTGAAATTGAAACCCTGCTCTGTCTGTCTGTCTGTCTGTCTGTCTGTCTGTCTGTCTCTCTCTCTCTCTCTCTCTCTCTCTCTCTCTCTCTCTCTCTCCTAGTGGTGTCTGTGTGACACCTCTCCCTCTCTCTCTCTTCTTTTTCTTGGTTTTGCGACACCTTTTGTTAATGTTTGTGAAATATTTGATGAGCGTTGTCTCCCAATGCATTTCAGTAACATAATCATCTTTCTCACCTTCTCTCAATGGTCATTGCATGCACGTGGGCTCTCTCTCTCTCTCTCTCTCTCTCTGTTTCTCTCCGTCTCTGTCTCTCTCTGTCTCTCTGTCTCAGTCTCTCTCTGTCTCTCTCTGT
>NC_134885.1:30950788-30958288 GCF_041734735.1 Babylonia areolata
ACTAGTACCCAGATCACCATCCAGTGTCTATTTCAAATACTCGTCTTTGATTCCACCCCTCCCCTCCCCTCCCCCTCTTCCAGGTTTCCCCCGACTCACCTTTCACCCACGCACCAAAGGCGACCCTGCACTACCGCCGAGTCACTTTGATGGTGTTCAGTGCATCAGCACATGACTTTATAACTACTGAGCCTCTTATGGGGAGTGATGGCCTAGAGGAAACGCGCCCGCTTAGGAAGCGAGAGAATCTGAGCGCGCCGGTTCGAATCACGGCTCAGCCGCCGATATTTCCTCCCCCTTCACTCGACCTTGAGTGGTGGTCTGGGCGCTAGTCATTCGGATGAGACGATAAACCGAGGTCCCGTGTGCAGCATGCACTTTGCGCACGTAAAAGAACCCACGGCAACAAAAGGGTTGTTCCTGGCAAAATTTTGTTGAAAAATCCACTTGGATAGGAAAAACAAATAAAACTGCACGCAGGGGAAAAAAAGGGGGGTCGCTGTAGTGTAGCGACGCACACTCCCTGGGAAGAGCAGCCCGAATTTCACACAGAGAAATCTGTTGTGATAAAAAGAAATACAAATACAAATATAGTGACGATAATAAAGACTCAGTCGCAGACTCCAGATTGGATGAGCGTCCCCTCTAGAATGGAGAACGCCGGGCCGCCCTACCTACTTCAAACGACAATCCCTACCACGAGTCTGTCGACACCAAACACTTTGTCGAGAACTCGCCTTAGCTATGTATTGAGACTGAATCTGATGACACCACCAGAGTAGGATTTTTCAAAAGCTACAGGATCTTCTTCTTCTTCTTCTTCTTCTTCTTCTTCTACGTGATAATGTGTCATTTGTTCTTTTCATTGCTTTGCTACTTTTAATAGATTATTCCAGTTATTTCTCTTATTCTTAAATGGGCAGAATTGTAAAAAAAAAAAAAAAGGCCCTTTACTGAGCCTAATTCTTTACCCATTAAAGAATCAATCAATCAATCAATCAATCTACTACTACTACTACTACTACTACTACTCTGCTACTACTTCAAATGCTACTACTTCTTCCTCTTCTCCTCTACTACTACTACTACTACTGCTACTACTACTACTGCTGCTAGTGCTACTAATGCTGCTGCTGCTTCTGCTGCTGCTGCTACTGACACGTCTGCTTCTTCTTCTTCTTCTTCTTCTTCTTCTTCTTCTTCTTCTTCTTCTTCTTCTTCTTCTCATCTTTGCCTTCCGTTCATATGTGTTTCTGACTGATCAGTTCTTCAAATCACTCTATTTGCTCTTTTCCGTTCCCCCAGACACCTTGGAGACCACCGAGAGGACGATGGACGAGTTCAAGGAGACGCTGCATGCCGCCTACCCCGCCAACATCCCTGACGTCACCATAGACATCAATGACGTGTTCGACCTCATCACCAGGTCCCGGATACTGTGGGTGAACACCTCCTCCCAGGCACACGACCATCACAACCTCACCTTCCCCACCACCACCACCAACAACAACTCTCTGCCTTTCTCCTCCTCCTCCTCTTCTTTTTCTTCTTCCCCCAATTCCAGGATTCATCATCCTTCCGGCGGCCATCTTGAAACCGGAAGTTTGCTGACGTCATCTTCCACGACGGCCCGCAGCGTGGTCTCAGTGCGCAGGCGCCGACGGAGCAGGGGGAGGGGGGTGGAGGAGGAAACGGAGTACATAGTGGTGGTGCAGGAGGAGGCCACGTCCGGAAAACGGATGTCCGTCAACGAGAGCGGTGCGCCTGCGCACGGGCACGGGGCCCACGGCAAGGGGGATAAGCGCCTCCACAGCCTGGAGGAGGACATTGCGCATGCGTTCCATCTGACCAGCGTCACCCTGCTGGCGATTCTCATGTTCGAGGTGAGAGTGCAGTGTTGCGTTGTGGGTGTTCTCTGTCTCTGTCTCTCTGTCTCTCTCTGTCTTTCTGTGTGTCTGTGTCTCTGTGTCTCTGTGTCTGTGTCTGTGTTTCTGTCTCTGTCTCTCTCGCTCCCCCCTCTCCATATGTATTTCTCTGTCTGTCTGTCTGTCTCTGTCTCTGTCTGTCTGTCTGTCTGTCTGTCTGTCTGTCTCTCTCTGTCTCTCTCTGTCTCTCTCTGTCTCTGTCTCTCTCTCTCTCTCTCTCTCTCTCTCTCTCAGCAGAACCCCACCCTCTTCTCCACCCCTACTACTACAAACATATCCCCCCTCCCCAACACCTCCCCCTCCTCCCTATTCAGACACCTCCTGACGTTCACGTTCGCATTCGCATTCGCATTCGCATTCTCTCTCTCTCTCTCTCTCTCTCTCTCTCTCTCTCTCTGTTTTGTCAGTGTGGCAGTGTTGCGTTGTTGACAAATCTGTGTTTGTTAATGTGACAATGTTGTGTTGTAGTTGTTCTGTGTTTGTCAGTGTGGCCATGTTGTGATGTTGGTGTTATGTGTTTATTAGTGTGACAATGTTGTGTTGTTGGTGTTATGTGTTTGTCATTGTGGCCATGTTGTGTTGTTGGTGTTATGTGTTTGCCAGTGTGGCCATGTTGTGTTGTTGGTGTTATGTGTTTGCCAGTGTGGCCATGTTGTGTTGTTGGTGTTATGTGTTTGTCAGTGTGGCCATGTTGTGTTGTTGGTGTTCTGTGTTTGTCAGTGTGGCCATGTTGTGTTGTTGGTGTTATGTGTTTGTCAGTGTGGCCGTGTTGTGTTGTTGGTGTTATGTGTTTGTACGTGTGGCCATGTTGTGTTGTTGGTGTTATGTGTTTGTCAGTGTGGCCGTGTTGTGTTGTTGGTGTTATTTGTTTGTCAGTGTGGCCATATTGTGTTGTTGGTGTTCTGCTTTTGTCAGTGTGGCCATGTTGTGTCTCTGTGTTCTGTGTTTGTCAGTGTGGCCATGTTGTGTTGTTGGTGTTATGTGTTTGACAGTGTGGTCATGTTGTGTTTTTGGTGTTATGTGTTTGTACGTATGGCCATGTTGTGTTGTTGGTGTTATTTGTTTGTCAGTGTGGCCATGTTGTGTTGTTGGTGTTATGTGTTTGTCAGTGTGGCCATGCTGTGTTGTTGGTGCTCTGTGTTTGTCAGTGTGGCCATGTTGTGTTGTTGGTGTTATGTGTTTGTCAGTGTGGCCATGTTGTGTTGTTGGTGTTATGTGTTTGTCAGTGTGGCCATGTTGTGTTGTTGGTGTTATGTGTTTGTCAGTGTGGCCATGTTGTGTTGTTGGTGTTATGTGTTTGTCAGTGTGGCCATGTTGTGTTGTTGGTGTTATGTGTTTGTCAGTGTGGTCATGTTGTGTTGTTGGTGTTCTGCTTTTGTCAGTGTGGTCATGTTGTGTTGTTGGTGTTATGTGTTTGTCAGTGTGGCCATGTTGTGTTGTTGGTGTTATGTGTTTGTCAGTGTGGCCATGTTGTGTTGTTGGTGTTATTTGTTTGTCAGTGTGGCCATGCTGTGTTGTTGGTGCTCTGTGTTTGTCAGTGTGGCCATGCTGTGTTGTTGGTGCTCTGTGTTTGTCAGTGTGGCCATGTTGTGTTGTTGGTGTTATTTGTTTGTCAGTGTGGCCATGCTGTGTTGTTGGTGTTATTTGTTTGTCAGTGTGGCCATGTTGTGTTGTTGGTGTTATGTGTTTGTCAGTGTGGCCATGTTGTGTTGCTGGTGTTATTTGTTTGTCAGTGTGGCCATGTTGTGTTGTTGGTGTTATGTGTTTGTCAGTGTGGCCATGTTGTGTTGTTGGTGTTATGTGTTTGTCAGTGTGGCCATGTTGTGTTGTTAGTGTTATGTGTTTGTCAGTGTGGCCATGTTGTGTTGTTGGTGTTATTTGTTTGTCAGTGTGGCCATGTTGTGTTGTTGGTGTTATGTGTTTGTCAGTGTGGCCATGTTGTGTTGTTGGTGTTATGTGTTTGTCAATGTGGCCATGTTGTGTTGTTAGTGTTATGTGTTTGTCAGTGTGGCGATGTCATGTTGTTGTTGTTCTGCTTTTTTGTCAGTGCGGCCATGTTGTGTTGTTGGTGTTATGTGTTTGTCAGTGTGGCCATGTTGTGTTGTTGGTGTTATTTGTCAGTGTGGCCATGTTGTGTTGATGGTGTTATGTGTTTGTGAGTGTGGCGATGTTGTGTTGTTGGTGTTATTTGTTTGTGAGTGTGGCCATGTTGTGTTGTTGGTGTTATGTGTTTGTCAGTGTGGCCATGTTGTGTTGTTGGTGTTATTTGTTTGTCAGTGTGGCCATGTTGTGTTGTTGGTGTTATGTGTTTGTCAGTGTGGCCATGTTGTGTTGTTGGTGTTATGTGTTTGTCAGTGTGGCCATGTTGTGTTGTTGGTGTTATGTGTTTGACAGTGTGGTCATGTTGTGTTTTTGGTGTTATGTGTTTGGCAGTGTGGCCGTGTTGTGTTGTTGGTGTTATGTGTTTGTACGTATGGCCATGTTGTGTTGTTGGTGTTATGTGTTTGGCAGTGTGGCCATGTTGTGTTGTTGGTGTTATGTGTTTGTCAGTGTGGCCATGTTGTGTTGTTGGTGTTATGTGTTTGTCAGTGTGGCCATGTTGTGTCTCTGTGTTCTGTGTTTGTCAGTGTGGCCGTGTTGTGTTGTTGGTGTTAGGTGTTTTTCAGTGTGGTCATGTTGTGTTGTTGGTGTTATGTGTTTGTACGTATGGCCATGTTGTGTTGTTGGTGTTATTTGTTTGTCAGTGTGGCCATGTTGTGTTGTTGGTGTTCTGTGTTTGTCAGCGTGGCCATGTTGTGTTGTTGGTGTTATGTGTTTGACAGTGTGGTCATGTTGTGTTGATGGTGTTATGTGTTTGTCAGTGTGGCCATGTTGTGTTGTTGGTGTTATGTGTTTGTCAGTGTGGCCATGTTGTGTTGTTGGTGTTATGTGTTTGTCAGTGTGGCCATGTTGTGTTGTTGGTGTTATGTGTTTGTCAGTGTGGCCATGTTGTGTTGATGGTGTTATGTGTTTGTCAGTGTGGCCATGTTGTGTTGTTGGTGTTATGTGTTTGTCAGTGTGGCCATGTTGTGTTGTTGGTGTTATGTGTTTGACAGTGTGGTCATGTTGTGTTTTTGGTGTTATGTGTTTGTACGTATGGCCATGTTGTGTTGTTGGTGTTATTTGTTTGTCAGTGTGGCCATGTTGTGTTGTTGGTGTTATTTGTTTGTCAGTGTGGCCATGTTGTGTTGTTGGTGTTATGTGTTTGGCAGTGTGGCCATGTTGTGTTGTTGGTGTTATGTGTTTGTCAGTGTGGCCATGTTGTGTTGTTGGTGTTATGTGTTTGTCAGCGTGGCCATGTTGTATTGATGGTGTTATGTGTTTGTGAGTGTGGCGATGTTGTGTTGTTGGTGTTCTGTGTTTATTAGTGTGGCCATGTTGTGTTGTTAGTGTTATTTGTTTGTCAATTAGGCCATGTTGTGTTGTTGGTGTTATGTCTTTGTCAGTGTGGTCATGTTGTGCTGTTGGTGTTATTTGTTTGTCAATTAGGCCATGTTGTGTTGTTGGTGTTATGTGTTTGTCAGTGTGGCCATGTTGTGTTGTTAGTGTTATTTGTTTGTCAATTAGGCCATGTTGTGTTGTTGGTGTTATGTCTTTGTCAGTGTGGTCATGTTGTGTTGTTGGTGTTCTGCTTTTGTCAGTGTGGCCATGTTGTGTTGTTGGTGTTATGTGTTGTTGTTTTTTGTGCTGTCATTGACGAATGGTGATCGACAGTCTATTTAGAAGTGCATTTGTCTTCGGGCATTCTAAAACAAAGAGAAGAAAGAAATTCATCCCCAATAGTTTCCGTATTGCATTCCGTGCCCTTGTGCCTCTTTGGATCTGCAGTTTACATTGTCTGCATACGGTACAATCTGAACGTTGCCATTATTTTATCAGTTGCGACTATTTAGTACTACTAATAATAATAATAACAATGAGGAAGAGGAGGAGGAGGATAATGATAATAATGATAATGATAATAATGATGATAATAATTATGATATCAATTATGATGATGATGAATGATGATGATGATGATGATGATGATGATGATGATGATGATGATGATGATAATAATAATAATAATAATAATAATAATAATAATAATAATAATAATTGTGCCATTCAGGAATGCTGGGTGAACAAAAGAATCGTGCGCCTTTTCCTTCTGTCCTCACTTTCTGTATCTTTCGAGTCGACTACATACAATTAACTCTCTCCATACGAACGGCGAAAGAGACGACGTTAACAGCGTTTCACCCCAATTACCATCATCAAAATATTGCAAGCGGAAGGCTCTTATACTGAAGAGGTGAATGTTGACAAAGAATACCACAATTCTGACGACGGAAGCTAAAGGTTGGGTCATTGAGACACCCACTGGACATCCGAGGGGTTTGTGTGGAGGAGAAGAGAGGACTGGCCGTACTGAGTGAGTTAATACAGTCCGAACGTTGCTGTTATTCAATCAGTTGTGACTCTTAAATAAGCTTACAGTTCGGTCAGCAGCAAAGCGAAAGCTGTTGATCAGTGATCTCCCCGCTGCAGTGGAAATCCATTCACAGTTTAACTCACTCAGTACGGCCAGTCCTCTCATCTCCTCTACACAGACACCTCGGATGTCCAGTGGGTGTCTGAATGACCCAAACTTTAGCTTCCGTCGTCAGAATTGTGGTATTCTTTGTCAACATTCACGTCTTCAGTATAAGAGCCTTCCGTTTGCAATATTTTGATGATGGTAATTGGGGTGAAAAGCTGTTAACGTCGTCTCTTTTCGCCTTTCGTATGGAAAGAGTTAATCCTTTGAAAAGGACTGTGAAGGACTATGACTCTCAAACTAGGAGAAAGGATTGCACTGGCTCTTAGTGCTGCAGCCTTTGGAGGGGGAATTGGGGGTGGGGGCAGCTGGCCTTTGGGAACCATCCCAACGCCGACTGTCCTAAAACCCTCTCGGCCGAGAGAGTAGGGATGTAACCTAGGCATGACACTCTCCACTATAATCGAATTCTTGCCCAGATTATCAGGACAGCACTTGCTGGCCAGGAACGCTGTAAAGAAAGAATTATCCAGATCCTTTGTACCATACACAGACATGAAGCGGAAGGTGAACACTTATGTTAAGGATCTGTGGCAAGAGGAGTGGAACACCCAGACGGACAACAAGCTCTTCCAGATCCGTCCAGACCTAAAAGAGACCCTCCCTTCCGGGGTGAAGAACAGAAAGGAGTCTGTGCTGTGCAGACTGCGTGCGGGGCACACCTTTTTTTTTTTTTTACTCATTCTTACTTGTTGAAGGGGGAAGAGGCCCCTCACCGTGAAACACGTGCTCCTTGACTGTTGGGATCTGCATGACGTTAGACACAGAAATTACACGGCGGTTTCTTTGAAGACTTTGTTTCGTGATGTCCTTCCGTGGACGCTGATGGACTTCTTAAAAGAAGTGAACATTTTAAACCAGATTTGAAGGTTTTAAACTATGGAGGTTTTTTTTTTTAAACTTTGGAGTGGAAAGTTTGAAGTGGTGACTCGTTTTAATTGTTTGTTGTTGTTTTTA
>NC_134885.1:30970788-30980788 GCF_041734735.1 Babylonia areolata
CCGATAGTGGTGGTGCTCTTCTTACATAATCAAGGCCGACGGCCCTGGGGAGCTTGAAGGGAAAGTTACACAACAAGAGAGATCGCTCAGGGAAATGTAATTGTGCGAGGAATAAACGCAATCTCTCTTTATGTTTCTTCTTCTTCTTCTTCTTCTTCTGCTCCTTCTGTTGGAGGGAAACATGTGGGGGAGATGTGGGGGGTGGGGTGGGGGTGTCATTTTCTGGGCATGAAATGGATCTCAAGAGAAATAGCTTGGATGGAGTCTGATTCAGCTAAGGAGGTTTGTTGTTGTTGTTGTTGTTGTTTTGTTTTTTTCTTCTTCTTTTTGTTCTTTTTGTTTCATGTGTCCCTATGTAATATTGATGTGGTGTTGTCTGGAGACGATTATGGCTTCCATTCAGATAAGAAGATACCACGAACAGCTATTTTGAACACACGCGCGCGCGCATACATGCACAGACACAGACAGACACACTTACACACACACTTACACACACACACACACACACACACACACACACACACACACACACACGCAAACCAACGTAGGAACGCACATACGGGCGGGGGAAGGGGGAGGAGGAAACGAGGAAGAGGGAGAGAGAAAACGGATGCATAGGAACTGAGATAAAACAGACAGACAGGCAGACACACACACACACACATCAGTTTACAGCCACCAGACAGAAGACAAAAAAAAAGGAAAAAAGTACCATGGTGCAGACACACGTAGACACCCCCTCACCCGATAAATGAGCCCACACCAACCCCACCCCCTTCCCCCCCCCCAACCCCTCCCTCCCTTCCCCCCCGCCTACCCACTGTCCTCTCTGCGCACCGCCTGTGAAAAGCCTCAGACGTGTTACAAATTAATGAGATCAGCAGAAACCAGTCATCAGCCATCACCCAGCTTCCCTCACAACGAGCCGCCACCACCACCACCACCAAAACCACCACCACCACCATCACAACCACTGCCACAACCATCACAACCACCACCACCACCATCACAACCACCGCCAAAATCACCACCACCACCATCAAAACCACCACCACCACCATCAAAACCACCACCACCACCATCACAATCGCCACCACCACCATCACAACCACTGCCACAACCATCACAACCACCACCACCAGCATCACAACCACGGCCAAAATCACCACCACCACCATCAAAACCACCACCACCACCACCATCAAAACCACCACCACCACCAAAACCACCACCCCCAGAACCACCACCATCACAACTACCACCACCACCATCAAAACCACCACCACCACCACCATCACAACCACCACCATCGCCACCACCACCACCATCACAACCACCACCACCACCATCACAACCACCACCATCGCCACCAAAACCACCACCACCACCATCACAACCACCACCACCACCACCACCATCACCACCAAAGTCACCACCACCACCACTTTCACCACCACCACCACAACCACCACCACCACCACCAAAACCACCACCACCACCACAATCAAAACCACCACCACCACCATCGCCATCAAAACCACCACAAACCATCACCACCATCAAAACCACCACCATCGCCATCAAAACCACCACCACCACCACCATATCAAAACCAACACCATCGCCATCAAAACCACCACCACCACCACCACCAAAACTACCACCACCACCATCAAAACCACCACCACCACCACCAAAACCACCACCACCACCATCAAAACTACCACCACTACCAAAACCACCACCACAACCACCATCAAAACCACCACAATCAAAACCACCACCGCCACCACCATCGCCATCAAAACCACCACAAACCATCACCACCATCAAAACCACCACCACCACCATCGCCATCAAAACCACCACCACCACCACCATATCAAAACCAACACCATCGCCATCAAAACCACCACCACCACCATCAAAACCACCATCACCGCCATCGCCATCATCACCATCATCACCACCCCAATCACCCGTCACCACTACTACTACCGCCATCACCATTGTCACCACCATCTCCACCGCTCCAATCAGCGTCACCACCACAACCGCCATCACCATAACAGGCCATCGCTGTCACCATCACCATCATCACCACTACTACAGATCTCCACGACCACGCACCTGCAGTCACCGTCACCACCACTGTCATAATCCCCATAGCAAATCATCACCATCATCACCACCACCACCACCACCCCAATCACCGTCACCACCACTGCCACCATCACCCTAACAAACTATCTCCATCGCCATCACCATCATCACCACCACCACCCCAGTCACCGTCACCACCACTGCCACCATCACCATGACAAATCATCTCCATCGCCATCACCATCATCACCACCACCACCCCAATCACCGTCACCACCACTGCCACCATCACCATGACAAACCATCTCCATCGCCATCACCATCATCACCACCACCACCCCAATCACTGTCACCACCACTGCCACCATCACCCTAACAAACCATCTCCATCGCCATCACCATCATCACCACAATCACCATCACTGAGATTTAGTCATCATTTCGGGCGAACATAGCAATGAACAATGAACATTTTGGGCGCAATGGGCCATCACACCCATGTTTGCATATTCAAATAATTCTGACAACGACGGTGATTTGTTATAATTATAATCAGATGAAATATGTTCTGTTCACCAGCCGCCGTGGCGAAATGGTTAGCGTCGCGAACTGACGGCTGGGGGGACGCGGGTTCGAATCCAAGCGGAGGTGGGTTTTTCGGCCCGTGGCCGGCTCCTACCCAGAGTTGAGTGTGCTGTGGGCTTAAATGGGGAGACTGGGACCACACAGTCGAGTGTCATCCACTTCAAGGATGCGTCTTTGGGTGTGTTGCTCTAACTACCTGACCAACACTGCAAGTGTCTGTAACTCTCGGGCCTGGTTAACGCCGGGATATCATTATGACAGGAAGCGTAGAGTACAACCTTGTCACGCAGTCCCAAACCAAAATGGACCTCCATAGCAATATCGTCATCATCTTCGTCATCCTCATCCTCCTTCATCGTCATCATGCCCTGCTCTCATGGTGGCCTGTTTCGATACCCGTCCACTTCCGTGCTTGGGGTGAGTCCTGTCAATGTCGTCAGTGTCGGCAGATTCATGGGGGGCTGTTGTTTGAGGGACGTGGTGGCGGTCTCCACTCTTGGAGGGACGCTCACTCAGTCTGGCTCCGCGACTAAACCATTATTGTCGTTAGTAGGGGGCTTAGTAGGTGGTGTCCTAAGTACGTTAAAAGAGAACGGGCACCACTGAACACCACCGAAGTGACTCAGCAGCAGTGCAGGGTCTCCTCTGGTGTGTGGCCTCCTGGCGACCTAACATCGATGGTTCCCTGTGGACTGCCGACGCTGGAACTGCGACGGACGAACCCGGGTGAGGCCGTGTAGTGGGAAATCTAAATGAGCGGCGTGGGAGTAAATGCTACTGAAACGGTGCAGAGGATGGGACAGCAAAAAATAAATAAATAAATAAATAAATAAAATGTTCTGTTCCTTCGTGTCAGGTTACCTGTCTTGTATCAGAAGTTCTTGATCTTTTACCGACAAAACAATTCGAATCGATGCTGATGATGGAAGGACAAGGTTTGTCGTTGTCTTTATCAGATAATTATAATCCGATGTTTGTTCAGTTGTGTCAGGAGTTATGTGTGGGCATACACTACATGTACTGGAGAGGTGGATTGTAGGGGTGGAGGCAGGGAGATTTATTTTCACAACGACAGGGCGCATTATCCGAGTGGTTAAAGCGTTGGACTTTCAATCTGAGGGTCCCGGGTTCGAATCTTTGTAACGGCGCCCGGTGGGTAAAGGGTGGAGATTTTTTTTCCGATCTCCCAGATCAACATAATTATGTGAAGACATTGCTTGTGCCTGAACCCCTTTCGTGTGCTAACGCAAGCAGAAGATCAAATATGCATGATAAAGATCCTGTAATCCATGTCAGCATGGAAACAAGAACATACCCAGCATGCACACCCCTGAAAACGGAGTATGGCTGCCTACATGGTGGGGTAGAAACGGAAAACACGTAAAAGCCCACTCGTGTACATACGAGTGAACGTGGGAGTTGCAGCCCACGAAGAAGAAGTAGAAGAAGTAGTTTCACAACATACAGAGGGGGGCAGAATAAAAACGACACATTGAAGAAGACCTTGTCCTGGGATTGAACCTTCCTTCTTTTGGCATTGCGTGCCTGAGATCTTGAAAATTCAGGAGTCGTACACACACACTCCACCCTCTCCCTCCCTCCATCCAAACTATTCTCTCTAAATCAATTTTGTTGTTGTCGTTGTTGTTGTTGTTTTCATCAGAAGATCGAAACGTAGAATTTACTCTTCCTCATTTTTGACTCATTTGTGTAAACAAAGTGAGTATGTTTTAACCTGGTGTTCGGTTGTGTGTGTCTGTGTGTGTGTGTGTGTGTGTGTCCGTGGTAAACTTTAACATTGACATTTCTTTCTTTTCTTCGTCATCGTCAGCCTTTCTGTTTCTCTCAGTGTAATGGAAGAGAAAATGTAGCAGCGAAAGAAAGAAAGAAAGAAAGAGACAGAAAGAACAAAAAAAAACAAAAAAACAAAAAACAATCCAAATTTTTTTGCCCTCTTGCGCAGAAAACGACAACGACAACGAGAACAAACAAACAACAAAACCAACATTTAATTGCTGCCAGCCAAACCCTTTGATCAAAAAGCGCTTCACTTCAAAGAGGTGGTTCCTATGAACGGGTATCAAACTTCAGTCTGGGAAGGTTAAAAACAGCAGAAGGGTGGAAATGGGGCCATACCGTCCTAAACCAAGCCATAAACATAGTGAAAAAATATGAGTTCACTGCCCCCTGAAGCTTTAAACGGCTGTGGGATCTTTAACCATTTCACTGCCAGTCAATTTAGAGAGCAAAATTCCCTTGTGCAAAAAGCACAGAGAAGATGGTGTCTGAGAATAGCTGGGGATTTCCCCTGTGATGTGTAGAAAATATGGCCTGTCCTACCACCGAACATAAAGAGCAGTAGGTTCATGGATACCATACCCATGATCCAGTCACCTTTCAGTGACACTATATCCTCTGCCTGGCTTGTGCACAAATGCGAGTTTGGCAGTGAAAGGGTTAAACTTTATCAACCTTCACACGTAATTTGATGTGATGGTACAGCGATAGCAGAAAGACGAGTTGTGTTCTCTCCACGATCAGCGTCGGACCCACTCTGTTTTCGCATTCCCAGATTCAAACACACTACTGTCGGCCGCCGTTCTTTCTTCTTTCTATGGACTTTGCCTGTGGAATAAACTTCCTCTCTCGCTTCCCCCACTCAGCACAGCGCAACACAGCGCAGCACAGCACAGCGCAACACAACAAATCACATCACAGCACAGCGCAACACAGCACAGCACAACACAGCATAGTGCAGTACTGCACAGCACAGCGCGGGACAACACAGCACAGCGCAGCACACCACAGCGCAACACAGCACAGCACAGCACAGCGCAACACAACACAACACAACAAAGCACAGCACAGTACAGCGCAACACAGCGCAGCGTAACATAGCACAGCACAGCACAGCACAGCGCAGCTTCGCGGAAGCCTCGTGTGCAGACACAACAAACACGTTTTTTTTGTGTGTGTGTGGACCTGACATGCTGTTGTTGTTGTGGAGGTCGTATGAAAGCAGTACGGCCAGTCCTCTCTTCTCCTCTACACAGACCCCTCGGATGTCCAGTGGGTGGCTGAATGACCCAACCTTTAGCTTCCGTCGTCAGAATTGTGGTATTCTTTGTCAACATTCACCGCTTCAGAATAAGAGCCTTCCGCTTGCAATATTTTGATGATGGTAATTGGGGTGAAACGCTGTTAACGTCGTCTCTTTCGCTGTTCGTATGGAGAGAGTTAAAGTCTGCTTCCTGCACTCAGGCTGTTTGATCCTCTCCACTTCCTCCTCAGTGGAAAAAGGCAGAGTGGTTCGGTCTGCCAGTACAGTGTCCGGAAGGGGGTCTAGGTTCGAATTCTAATCAATGGTCCAGACGCTTGTCTCCCAGTACAGTGTCCGGTGTGGGGTGTGGGGTCTAGGTTCGAATTCTATCCCAACCCCCCACCCTCTTTCTCTCATGTTTGAATGGAAGATGAAACTGAACGTCCAGTTTTTTTCGGATGCGACGATAAACTGGTGTCGCGCGTGCAGAACGCACTTTGGGCACTGGAAAAAAAAATCGTAAGTGTTTTCCTCTGACACGAAGTCTTTAGAAAAATAAAATCCACTCCTGAAGGGTGCACAAAGAAAACGAACTCATAAGTGTTTTTGCTCCTGCAAAAAATTCTGTGGAAGAAATCCATACTGAAAGGTAGACAAATGTGCATGCAATCAAGGCCAGGCTAACACGTTGGGTTATGCTGCTGGTGAAGCATCTTCCCAGTAGATGAGTTGTGATGAATATGGGATTTGACGGGCGCAATAGCCGAGTGGTTAAAGCGTTGGACTTTCAATCTGAGGCTCCCGGGTTCGAATAACGGTGACGGCGCCTGGTGGGTAAAGGGTGGAGATTTTTCCGATCTCCCAGGTCAACATGTGTGCAGACCTGCTAGTGCCTGAACCCCCTTCGTGTGTAAACGCATGCACAAGATCAAATACGCACGTTAAAGATCCTGTAATCCATGTCAGCGTTCGGTGGGTTATGGAAACAAGAACATGCCCAGCATGCACACCCCCGAAAACAGAGTATGGCTGCCTACATGGCGGGGTAAAAACGTTCATACACGTAAAAGCCCACTCGTGTGCATACGAGTGAACGCAGAAGAAGAAGAAGAAGAAGCTCCTGCAAAAAATTCTGTGGAAGAAATCCATACTGAAATGTAGACAAATGTGCATGCAGTCAAGGCCAGGCTACCACGTTGGGTTACGGTGCTGGTGAAGCATCTGCCCAGCAGATGTGTTATGGTGAATATGGGATTTGATGCCTCCTTGAGACACTGAAACCCCTCTTCTCCCTCAGCAGATATATCAACTGACGGGGTGGAGGTGGTTTATTGTGGTGGTGGTGATGGTGCCACAGTTGTAGAGATGGTGATGGTGGTAGGGGTAGGGGTAGTGGTGATGGTGGTGGTAGATGAAGAAATAGAAGAGATGGTGGTGGTGGTGGTGGTGGTGTTGGTGGTGGGAGTAATAATTATGTGGTGGTAATGGTGGTTGTAATGGTAGTTGTGGCAGTTGTGGGGAGATGAAGATTGAAAATCATGGTGCCACAGTTGTAGAGATGGTGATGGTGATAGGGGTAGGGGTAGTGGTGGTGATGGTGGTAGTTGAAGAAATAGAAGAGATGGTGGTGGTGGTGGTGGTGGTGGGAGTAATAATTATGTGGTGGTGATGGTGGTTGTAATGGTAGTTGTGGCAGTTGTGGGGAGATGAAGATTGAAAATCATGGTGATGATCTCTCTCTCTCTCTCTCTCTCTCTCTCTCTCTCTCTCTCTCTCTCTCTCTCTCTCTCATCTCACCTCATGCGATGAAAGAGAACACATGGCCACTAAAAAGACAAAAAGAAAGGAAGGAAATAATGAAAGATGGAAAACGTAATGAAATTAAAACACACAACACAAGTTCCCTTGACCACTCGCGGAGGGAAAATATTGAACTGGCTGCCAACAACCAGGTCTGAAGCTTGATGTGTGAGAAGTGTCGCTATGGCGGGGTGGGAGGGGGGACAGTTGGCGGGGGGGGGGGGGGGGGGGGGTTTGAGGGGGAATATACGGAAATCCTTTCCCTGACATCCAAGTGCCAGGATCGATCCCCACTATCACCACCTCCACCCCCCAACCCCCTGGCTGTGGGATGTCACTGAAGGTCACAACGACCAGTCAGGCACCGGAACACCAAGTCTGGAATCATCACAACACCTTCGGACGGACGGAACATGATTTTTTTTTTTTTTTTTTACGCTCAGGAGGGAGCACACACGGACGGATCGTGATTTTTTATGCTCAGGACGAAGCAGCACACACACACTTCTCTTTATGTGGACCCGTCACGTAATTTGCTGTGAAGGTCTTGGTGCAGGCGGAAAGTTTATGAGGCCATGAAATGTCCTGCACGCAACATATTCTTGCTCCCCCCCCCTCCCTCCCCCCCCCCCAGCGCCCCCTCCACCCACCCCCACCCACCCCCACCCCCGTACCCCCCTTCCCCCCTCCCCCTTCTCAACTCCCTCCAGCAATCGCATCATTTTCTGACTGTGTGTAACTTGTAGCCTAGTTACGTCTCTGGCAGTTACATGTGGAGAGAGTGGTGATGATGTAGCTTGGGCAAGACGAGTATTATCCACTTTAATCAAATCCTAACCCAGATAATCGGGACTGTTGTTCATCGTCGGACACGACAAACGAACACACATGCATGCATACTGCATGCGTGCTGATATGGGAATAATGTTTGTGATGGCGGGCGCAATAGCCGAGTGGTTAAAGCGTTGGACTGTCAATCTGAGGGTCCCGGGTTCGAATCACGGTGACGGCGCCTGGTGGGTAAAGGGTGGAGATTTTTCCGATCTCCCAGGTCAACATATGTGCAGACCTGCTCGCGCATGAACCCCCTTCGTGTGTATATGCAAACAGAAGATCAAATACCCACGTTAAAGATCCTGTAATCCATGTCAGTGTTCGGTGGGTTATGGAAACAAGAACATACCCAGCATGCACACCCCCGAAAACGGAGTATGGCTGCCTACATGGTGGGGGTAAAAACGGTCATACACGTAAAAGCCCACTCGTGTGCATACGAGTGAACGCAGAAGAAGAAGTAGTTTGTGATTTGCGTCTGTGTGTCTATGTGTGTGTGTGTGTGTGTGCGTGCGTGTGGCTTTTGTTTCTTTTCTTCTTTTATGATATTGTTGGTGTGTTCTTATGATTGTTTGCTGCTGGATTGGAGTTATGATTCGACGTAATACATAATCGTTGTTGTATCTTCCGCACCCCAAAAGGGGAAAGGGTTAGATTTGTTTGATTGTTTGAATCCTTAAAATCATGAACCTTTCACATGCCGTCAGTCTCTGTCCGTCATTGGATTGTGACGTCATTTTTCCGTGTTACGTCACAAGATCAAGCTCACAAGATAATTGATTGCCCTTAAAAGGAGATGCTTGGTGTGGTGGCACACAGTTAAATTCTATAATTATAGTATAGATACAGATATACATGAACCGCTCAGCTGATCTGCATACGCTCAGAAGCACACAATCTCAGCTGCATCCAACATCCATGCGCCCGCCATCGGTGTCCATTTCACACTCGTTGTAAGAAATTACTGCAAACATGTAAAACAACCTTCAAATATAAACAATTAGACTACAATGATAAATAAGCCTATAAATCAAGGAGAGTTTATAACATGAATAAATAACCACATAACTGAATGTATATAATTATATATATATATATATATATATATATATATATATATATAAGAAGAATGATAAGAATAACAACAATAATGATTATTTTTTTTAAACTCGTGTGTGACGATGTGTAAAAGGAACATGTATTTGAGAAAGAAAAAAACAACTGATTCAGCCATGACGGTGGTGGTAGTAATGATGGGTAGGTCTTGGTATTGTATTGTATTTCTTTTTTATCACAACAGATTTCTCTGTGTGAAAGTTAGGCTGCTGTCCCCAGGGAGAGCGCATCGCTACACTACAGCACCACCCATTTTGTGGTATTTTTTCCTGCGTGCAGTTTTATTTGTTTTTTTCTATCGAAGAGGATTTTTGTACAGAATTTTGCCAGAAACAACCCTTTTGTTGACGTGGGTTCTTTTACGTGCGCTAAGTGCTTGCTGCACACGGGACCTCGGTTTATTGTCTCATCCGAATGACTAGCGTCCAGACTACCACTCAAGGTCTAGTGGTGGGGGAAAAAATATCGGCGGCTGAGCCGTAATTCGATCCAGCGCGCTCAGATTCTCTCGCTTCCTAG